>NC_056731.1:1645393103-1645693103 GCF_019279795.1 Protopterus annectens | reverse complement strand
TAGAGTACAATGCCCCTTTTGGTATGTACCTCACAAGACATTTACAACAACTGGAAAGACCACAGACATACCTCACAAAGAGGATTACTGGCCTTAAGCAGATGCCCTATGCAGACCGTCTCAAAAAACTACAGCTTTACTGCATCGCATATCGCCTACTCAGGGGCGATCTCTGCCTAACATACAAAGCTATGTCAAACCCAGAGCTGTTGGACATGCTCCACTTAAAGAAATCCCAATCCCTCCGAGCTACACGCTCTAGGGACCTAAACCTTGTCACCACAATAAACAGATCATGCTGGAGGGATAGATGCTGTCCCAGAGACTTCCCATACTCTGGAACAGACTACCTATCTATGTCAAACAGAGCTCCTCATTAGCACTCTTCAAGAAAAATCTTGATGATTGGATGGGAAATGTGAAATTCACCCCAGGGATCACTTCTGTGGCTCTGCTCGACAGGGGCACAGGAAAATAATTTTCTTGGGTGGCGAAAGCCAGGGTACATTTTTTGGCTAGGCTTATATAGGCCCTAGGGCCAATAGCCTAGTACCTACCTATGAACCTATGAACCTATTAGAGGACATGGGATACCCTAATAAAAACCTTGGATTGCTGCATGTTGTCTCATAATGTGTTATTGACACCTGAAGTGCCATGGATGTGTAGTGTAGTTGAACTGTCCGTAGGTAGTTGCCAGGCATGTATTCTGGGAGGTCATGTAGAAATCTAGCCCAATTATCCCAGTTGCCCCAGGGCACTGCCTGTTTAAGTGACTTGCTTATAGTCACCCAGTAGGCAAATAGAGGCAGAGTCAGTCAAATACTGAAATATTGGAAGCAACTCGTTAACAGCTCATGGCCATAATCCACTGACCTAATTGCCAGACAAATGTTTTTGACATCTCAGGACATTATTTTTTTTTTCAACAAGAAACATCTTTATTAAATTGTCATGTATGACAGAGGCCGTGTTACATTTATATAAATGACAATAAACCATAGCGACACAATCTCAATTGTAAACATTAAACATTCCAAACTCTGCGACTCAGCTGCATCTACAAACATTATACATCACTTTTAACATATCCAGTCATTGTTAGTCAACCATTGCATAGCTCATTTAAGTCCTGCCTTCTTTCAAACTTTGTTCCTCCTCTGCATGTATCCTGTGATGGGATATCCCACCATTGCCAACCAATATGTGATGTGGATATCCCACCACTGCCAGCCAGTATGTGACAACCCTCTACCTCTGGGCCAGTAATCAAGGAGCCTCAATCCTCACCACTGGCACCAGTGGGGGACGTTCACTGGGAGGATAACAGGTGCACACACAGTATTTCCAGATGCAGCTCTCTGCATAAAGTGCAATTTCCCTTAAGAGCACACAGAGACCACAGTCAGTATGGGGCTGGTTTCTCTGTCTTCAGATCCCAGTATGACTCGCCACTGGCACAGCTATAGAGTAGAGTCCTTAGCCAGGGTTCAAAGCCAAGTCCTCCAACATTTTCTCTGTCCAACCAATGCTTTGTGTCCCTGCCCAAGTAGCTGACACACACACTCTTGGAGATTTATTTTACACACACATACCCCTGGTTAACGCTGGCACTGGTTTACTAGCTATGCCTCCTTCTGCCCAGACTATAAGGTAGTTATCACTGCCACCAGTACCCCTTATCAGTTACTTTAAGGCCCTTAACAAAGGGTGTCCAATTTTACTGTGTAATATTAATATTAATATTAATAGTTAATGCTTACTTTGACCAAGAGCAAGGCTATTAAGAGTGGCCCACACAGTGTCATCAAATAAATATGCAAGTACTCTCAAAACTTAAATATCTCTAGAAAGATCCGACACAATGAAAGATTTGAATATATTTAATAATAATAAAAAAAGAACAAGAAAATACTAAGAATATATATTCAAAGTGACATCAGAGTTCAAATCACAGGAAATATTTAAAATAACATTGAAGGACAGGCTCAGACAAATAAAGAAAAGCACTATCTAAACTAAGCTTCACTATATTCCTGACTGAATCTAAGAGAATCACTATTCCTTAATAACTTACTAGAGCAAAGCAGATGATGTGGTGAATGGTTCTTCTTGCTGTCAGGCCCAAGACAGAATACAGAATGTTCTGTTTCACTAAGAGACTTCTCAAAATAATATCTAAAATATTACGTCTGAGATAGCTTGCAGAATGACACCACTTTTGGTCATCTGAGTTCTAGTTCCCATGCAAACCCCCCATCGCTGGAAGCTGTGAGGACCTACCACCTACCTGTAAAAATGAACACACAAGGGCTTTTGCTCAGATGTTTATCAGGTGCTGGAAGTCATAAAACAATTGCATGCCTCCACACTTCCAGAGTAGTAATTAATTCACCCCAAAGACAATACAGAAAGCTTTCTAGTACAGACTCTGGCTGTGCTGAAAACTGTGAAATAACATCTTTTTGGGCTAGCCTATAAAGTGATTTAATTTCAGATATTTTTTCTAAAGTTTGCTGGACTGAGGTTAACCCTACAGTTTCCTCTGTTAAAACATATACATTTAAACTGTTACAATAGTGCATGTACATTTCTGTTCTCTCCAGAAGGGCACACTGTGGATACATTTCAAACATAAGCACTTTACAAATACCTTTTAAACACAAATGTCTGTACAAGTCAGTTTGATATACACATGACATACAGTTATAATATATTAGTAACACCAGCATCTTGTATAAATAAGTTTGATATTCACAAATGACATATAATTATTTATGAAATTCCAGCTAGCTGTGCTGGTAGTATCTCCTTTCATCACAGATCCCACAGTTCTCATTTTATGCTATGTAATTTGCTCCTACTGTTTTCTAAAGATCCCAGTTCCAGGTGTTTTAACTATGTTACTATCATCACTACTTCCAATAAAGTTGGTTTAGACTTTGATTTCCATTTTTTAGTAATTACGTTTTTGGCAGCCATCATAATTAGGCTCAGCAAGGCCGTACTGTATCTAGGCAATTCCGAATTTGTATCACAGCTCAAAAAAATAATTTCCCTAGTCACTCCAACTTGCTCACCCAGCATCTCCGACAGAGCAGTCAGCAGGGAATCTTTAAAGTCCACCAACTTATTACACTCCCAGAAAATATGTTCCCATTACCTCTTTCTACCCCATCACACCTGCAACATTTGCTGTCTAACTGAGGAAAAATTCTTTGAATTCACCTTGGGGTATAAAATACCTATGTAAGCACTTTCAGGCAATGTTGCAAAATCTTGTAGATTTTGTTGCATATTTAGGAGACATAAATGTATCCCTCCATTGCTTCATTGTGAATTGCTTATCTAATCTCTCCTCCCAGCCCTTTCTAACCTCCTATGATTTATTCTTATAGTTATCATTACAATATTTTATATGCGATACTAGTTATTCCTTTCTTAATGGCAACTTCTGTTCTAGATTGTACTAAAAACTCTAACGGTGCTGGTCTTTTGTTTAGGACCCACTATCTCATTCTCTTTGCCTATACTCTATCAATCCTTGATATGGAAGACAGTCTTTAGCTTGCAGTTCATCTATGTTCTTGGCATCTTCCCATTCTGTTACCTTTTCCTGTCTAGTTATTTCTTCCCAGTACCTTGGTTCCTTTGCCAGTTTTCACTAATACATTCCTGTCTCCTCTTGCCTATTGTCTGTCTCCCTAATTGCAGTCATCCCTATTGGCAGAATCTCCTTTCTCCAGTCCTGTGTTGCCTTAGTTCTTAGAAGACCATGTGCTACTTTTTGAATATTATGTATGATTATTATTGTTCTCCATAAAGGTCTACATCCAAAATCCCAATCTGTCCCTGTTACTTGTGCTTCCCCACTGTTTCATCATCATCTTTTTCGACTTTGAATTATAGTTTTCTGCTTGTGCTATGTATAGGAGCCTTAACTGTTGTGCTCTGAAATACTCCTTCAACTCGCGTTATCCCAATCCACCCTGCTCTATTAGAAATATAAGCTTATCCCACTTGACTCTTGCCGTCTTCTCCTCCCAGATAAATTTGTTCGACTCTTTATTAATTGCTGTCCACAACTTCTTCTCTGGTTGATAAAAATATGCCTAACCAGTGTATAAGACTAAAGGGACTAGAAGCATTTTAACTGCTTGTATCTTACTATCAATATCCATATAACAGAGCTTTCATTTTCTTAGTTTTTCTATTATCTTTTGTTTAGTCTCTTCCCACATATCCTTAGCTTCTTGTTCTTTGAGATTCCTCCTATTTTGCATTACTTTAGTATTTGTCAATCCCTATAAATAATTCATTACTTCTTAGACATATCTCCCTTTCTTTTATTTTCACCCTATTTTTAAGTTCCATTTTAATTTTATCCTACTCCCTAGCAATGTTTTCAGAAAAAGTTTTTATCTTCTGTAATAGCTCCTGAATACTTTCCACTACCCATTCCTTAAATTCCTCTCTTTTCAACAGATAGATAGGAAATTTCACTCATTTTTATTTCATTACCCTGTGTTTTTATTTTAGTTATTAGAGCATGATCTGAAATTGTTATTGGGTGTGTATGAAGACCTTCAATGAAATGCACATGTTCCTGTCAAATGTAAATTCTGTCTAGCCAAGCCCAATTTTTGTATCTTGGGGAATAATATGTAAATTCACTCCAGATTCCTAGTACTGAATTTATATCCTCCATTCTAAATATTTTCATATATTTCTTTACAAATCTACCCTCCTTTGTTATATTTCCCTTACTGGGCTCCCTGACACATCTTCACTGTTGCAAATCAAATTCCAGTCCCCACCTACAAGTAATATTCCTTGTTGAAAGCTGATTATTTCTTCCAGAATTTTCTTTGGCCCTATTTTAGCAGTTTTCAGTGGCATATAAATACATACCAGTGTAATCCTCCTCCCTTGCCAGTAACCCCTTAGTACAAATCTACCACTATTGTCTTTTTTTCCCCTCTTCTATTACTATTGGAGCTCCACTTGCAATTAGTATAAGTGCTCCTCTCTTCCTTTGCCCCAGGTATTCTGATGACTAACCATCTTGAAAACCTTTCTTTATCAAATTCACATATACAGTTCTTTCCAAGTGTGTCTCCTGTAGCATAGCTATTTGCACTCTACGTTTTTAATATAGTTCACTACTTTTTCTTTTTTGGATTTACCTGTAACACCATTAATGTTTAAAGACATTATAGAAAGAATCATATTCTTCAGGGATTATTATTCCCACCTTTTATGTATAACAGCTTTTGTTAAGTGCCTAGTTCCAGCTTTTGTGTTACGTGCATGCACTGTTTGGCAGGTTAGTCTTTTATACAGCTGTTTCTTGTCATCTCCATTTGAGCCTATGTCACATTTTGCAGAACTTTTTGTTTTATTGAAAACCCTCAAATAAAAATACACACACTCCCAGTACCCCCTAAAACCTACTAACTTAATAATAACACACAAAACTGTTTACATATTCAAATACTGAAGTTTTACCCCCCTTAATAGGAACAAAAGTTCCAAACTGACAGCCACACACACACACACACACAGACTCAAGCTAAACATAAAGAGAGCTTATCTATGCTGAGACGCATAGTAGAGCCTGTGATTCTATTAAGTGCTGTCTGGTTTTGCCTTATCTTTATAACACTCCCAGCTGGGAAACACTTGAATGCTTTCAGAAAACATTTTCTCCAAGCCATTTCTCTTTATCAGATTGTCTGCTAGTGACATGAGAACCAGATACAGGACTGTTTACTGGAAAAGAAGACCTTATAATATTCAATACTCTTTTTCATGTACTAGTTTTCTGTCAAAACTTGTTACTATATAAAGCTAACACAGTCATTCCCCTATACAAGAATGAGAAAAGGCACACTAATTTTGCTTTTGTCATGCTCTTTTAACCATATCCCGTCTTTTTATTTTCTTTTTATGTTGCAGTGCCTACATTTCTTAAAACTAAACAAGGAGAAAGAGAGAAAGGAGAAAGAAGCAAAAAGAATAAATAAAAGTGCCTATTTACATTGGTATATCCATTACATGTAAAAATAACTGAAAAAAATACTTTTAACATGTAGAGAAAATCATGCACCACTTAAGTAACACTAAGATAAAATGTTGTTTTACTTAGATTCAACTCTCTCCCTCTCTCTTTCCCTCTCCTGAGTATTTTTTCTGAACATTAATGACACAAAGTAGGGCATATACTTTAGAGTCCCCTACAAGTTTAACAAAGTCCAAGAAAATCCAATTGTTTCATATTTTTTTGTTTTATTCCTGTTCATCTCCATCTCCCAAACCTTGTCTCTGCTTCATGTCAGGTGCAATGTCAATTTTTCTAGTCAACTTTTGTGCTTTTTTTCTCTCTCTCTCTCTCAGTCATTTTCCATTGAAACACTGGGAAAGGTTTTACTGGCACAGTTTATCTGTGGTCTTTATTACTAGAAGAATAAGGAGCAGAATCTCCTTCTGTTTCACAGCTCACTTTTTTTGGACAAACATTTGTATTTCTTCCATATCATGTACTTTATCAAAAATGTTTTTGTTCCTCCAGGGAAAATATTTTGAGGATAGGTGGGTACAGCAGTTTGAATCTCGCTCCTGCTTCTCAGCATGCCATATATAATGGAATACATTTATTCCTCTTCTGTCTGGTGTACAGTGAGTAGTCATTCTCCAGAAACACTCTGGTGTCTCCCACTTGTAGTACTTTGTCATTCTGCCACAGTTTTGCCAGAATCATCTCTTTCTGCTGGTAAGATTGCATTTTTACTATTAAAGGTCTAGGTTGATTTCTCATAGCCAGGTTTAGAGCATACACACAATGTGCAGTTTCAATTAACAATTTTTGTTGTGGAACACCAGTCCAGTTGTTTATTTGTACTTTCATAAAATTAATACACTCTGTTTCTTCCAACTTCTCTGGTACAGCAGAAAATGTTACATTTTCCCTACGTGCTCTGTCCTCGAATTCTATTATGTTTTTAAACATCTCTTCTTGTGCAATATCATATTTTGCCAGCCTTTTCTTTATTTCCGCCTCAGAGATTTGCAGTTCTGTCACCTTATTCAAAGTTTCTTTCATTTTTTCCAGGTTTTTCTTGTTTGTGTTGATATACTCCATCAGTGCTTAGTTAATTTTAACCAAGGCTGTGTGCAGCTGCTTTATACTTTCCTCTGGGTTACTGGAAGTCATGTCTAGAACTTGCACTGCTTCTTTCTGAACAACTGCACTACTTTTCCCAGTCTGTGCTTTTTCCTCAACTTTTGTAGCTGATTTTCTTCCAGGTCCTTTATATTTCTTTTTTCCTGGCATCTAGGCAGTGCACTTACTAGTCAGTTACTGAAATTTACCCATTTATCCAAAATCTTGGTCCATTGGCTTTCTCTGCTAAGTTTCTGTTTTCAGACTGGGAGAGACAGAATTAAGATGTTACTCAATGTGCAGCCATCTTGGAAGTCACCTCAGGACATTATATACTGATGTACTGCAGGTACTGTAATGCCTCCTATGATGCACATGTGATTCAGAGAAAAGAGGTTTTGCTGTTACTTTTGTTGTTTTACTTTTATTCAGTTTCTGTAAGTTTGTACCACCTTGGGGATGGTATATTAAATTTTCATGGGTGGAGGGGGTGCAACCCATCTCATAAATTATTTTTGTAGTTTTTTTACCATATGGTGGGTTGAGTTTTGTGATTGCATTGTCTTGTGTTTTAGACATTTTCGTTATTAAGTTTTAATAACTTCATTTTTGGAGATGCAGAATTTAATGATAAACACCCAGAATCTTTGTGAACAAAGGGAGGATATGCAAATACTGCATAGAAGACATCCCAGGCAGAATCCAAGCAGGAGAACAAATTACTCTGAGGAAGCAAGGCTAACGGTTGTACCCCTGCTGCCTTAATGTCTTTTTGATTGATTCTGTTAAATTTCTTTGCAAAATAATATTCTTTCTTAAAGCACACAAAGAAAATATGTTAAAGCAAGTTCTGTTGTGTGTGTGTTATTGTTTTGGTCAAGTGTGTGTGTGTGTGTGTGTGTGTGTGTGTGTGTGTGTGTGTGTGTGTGTGTGTGTGTGTGTGAAGAATTGTATTAAAGTATTCTGCTCACTTGAATCAGGGTGTTATATCTGTATAAGGAAAGCCCCAAGATACATTAGTCTCATTTTAAAGTGCAATCCATGCAGTGTTATGCTTTGGGAAAAACATTAATAGAAGTCATGTTTAGATGATGTCATGGAAAGACAGAAGCATAGAACTGATGGGAAATGGGAAATTCACCCCAGGGATCACTTCTGTGGTCTGCTCAACAGGGGCACAGGAAAATAATTTTCTTGGGTGGCGAAAGCCAGGGTACATTTTTTGGCCAGGCTTATATAGGCCCTAGGGCCAATAGCCTATGAATCTATGAAGTATTTGCTATATGTTAAAAAAAAAAAAAAAACAGAATAGTGTGTATACCTGCAGAAAGGGAATCTTATTAGGGTAACCAGAGGTAAACTCTTCAGAAATTAAATCAGTAAAAAGGAGCAGGAAATGTTAGGTCTACTTAACAGAAACCACATAGCCACAACATACTTAAGACAAGTACAGTTGTAAACTGACAAAATTAAACCAGTAAGTGCTTGGAGAGACTCCATGTACTCTACAGTACCAAAAAAATGGAAACTAGCAAAGACATTTAACTGCAAAACAGTATTGTACATGTTAATGTGGGCTGTAAATACATATACTAATAAACAAATGCTACTAAATTCTTTATAAAAACAATTCATCAAAAGGTATACCGCAGGTATATGGAAGTGACTGTTATGTTAACAGATTATTTCCTGATGAAGCTCAGTGTGTGGTGCAAAAACTTGAGATTTTTTTTAACTTAATTTCTATATGAATTTCCTGTGTTTGAACTAGTTTGTTTGCATTTGAAAAAGTATTTATGTGCATGTGAATTTTTCAAGCAAGTGCCACACAAACCTTTCTTGTGGTCGATGAACAAGTAATACCTGGAAAATGGCTCTGACACTATGTCTATGTCTTGCAATATTTTTAGACTTTGATTAAAAACCAGTCTTGTAAGCAGCAGGCATGAATATTTTCTTCCATTTTTAGTTAATTTGATAATGTGGTAGAACTTTAATACACTCTTCTTGTTTTTGCATACAAAAGATGCATGTTGTTATAATGGATCATTTCAGAAAAACATTCAGAGGAATCCATTTATTTGCTGAGATAAGCATATTTCAAATTATAAATGGTATAAATGTTTTATTTCATGAATGCGCATAAAGCTAAATCCAGTAATCCAGTTTCTTTACATTATGTGTACACCTTAAAGACATTTGCAAAATTCTCAGCCACACAGTATATATTTTGATTTATTTTAATTTATAGTTGGTACAATACACTGTTTTCTTATAGGCCATATGGAGCTGTTACTATGCCAGGTTCCTAACTAGATAAACGTTTCCGTCAAAGTTACAATCTTCTTCTTGTGAAACTTGATAGCTTCAAGAGAATAATGATAACAGACATCTAAAGTGAAGATTTTTTTTCCTTCTTACAGCAGTACAAAGACAGCTCATCGCTTACTACCGGAGAAGGACCAAGACAAAGTAGAACACAAAGTAATACAAACAACTGTCAGCTTCTACAGCAGTTTTATTACCTTTTGTATACATTTTAATATCTCTGCTCATATTATTTTCTATTCTTCTATTTTACTTATGATATTTCATATTTGTACGCATACACCAGTATCCAGCTGCAGGTATGCTATAACACTTTACCAGACATTGTCACATGCAAATGCTGCAGTTTAGGAGTGTGTGACTTATGCAGATAAGCCATGTGTGATTCATTGGTGCCATGTGCCAAGATCAAAACAGCACAGTAAAGTGACTGAAAGGCAAGCTCTAGGATGCTATTTCCGAGTGAATAGATGTTAGTCTATACCTTCCTTTCATGGTGTACACTCATTGCTGTCTATGTTATGAGTGTGGTTGTTAGCACTGCAGCAGGTAAGTACTGTAAAGCATGTGTGTGTGTGTGTGTGTGTGTGTGTGTGTGTGTGTGTGTGTGTGTGTGTGTGTGCAGGTGCTTGTACAATAGCATTGCTTGGATTGGTAGGGGGACACTGGAGGGGACAACCTCACTATGTGCTCAATTCGGAGACGTACAAATGAGCTGATAACGACCTTTTGCTCCATGTGGCTATTGCACATCTCTGAATTAGTTTTTATAATGGTGGCGCTACTAGAATGCACCAGAGAAACAGTAGTACAGCTGTCAGTAATATCTCTGAATAGCCCCATAATGTGGTAATACTTCTGTTTGTTCCATTATCTCTGCCAGTGGAAGATATTAGGTTTTACCTCATATCATGCGTTCCGGCCCCAAAACCCGGACCACACCACAAAAGGAGGGGGTGTATCCATATTCATAAAGGATACCCACACCTCCAGGTTGGTGGCAACGCACGAAGCTTCGGAAACTATCCAGGTGCAACTAACCATAGGCAAAACTGCTCTACAAATTGTAGCATGCTACAGGCCACCCTCTCAAACTCAGGAACCCCACACAGCCTTCGTGAAGACACTGGAGGGTATAAATGTATCTCCAAACACCATCATATTGGGTGACTTCAACTACCCGAATATAGACTGGAAACATTACTCAAGCCCTAACTTTCTAGCCCAACGGTTCCTGGAGTTCATAAATTCAAATGCCATGGAACAGCTAGTCACTGTTCCACGAGAGGAGAAAATATACTAGATCTCATTATCACAAACATGGGGACAAAATGCTCCACACCGGAAGTATATCCCTCATTGGTGAGATCTGATAATAAACTAATCTCACTGGAAATCCACATCCCGCCCCCACCCCAAACAAAAAAGACCACAATGAAGAACTTCTCTAAAGCAAACTTCACACTACTCAAGACTGGTGTGGTATCCTTCAAGGCCCCTGAGCCAGTGGAAACCACAACCCAAGCTGCGGAAGCCCTTACAAATGCCTTCTATGAACACCTCCAGGACTGCATGGATCAGGCAATCCCAAATAAAACCAAGACTTTTTCCACAAAGGGCAAACGTCCAGTCTGGTGGACCCCAGCCATTAACAAACTTTACAATAAGAGGAGAAAGCTATTACATGATAGAACAAAATCCATAAAAGGGAAGTCACCCCTGATCATTATTAGTAAAAAATCGAGCACTCATAAAATCAACTAAGGCCAATTTTGAGAGAAAAATTGCCATGGATTCAAAGGACAATCATAAGGCCTTTTTCAGCTATGTTAGGAACCTGGGTGGAAACTCCCAGATATGCTCAGAATTAGTCCAAAATGATACAAAAATCACTGAACCCACAGACATTGCCAACATACTGGCAGACAGATTCAGTGCTAACTTCACCCCCTCTCCCCCCCTAAAGGAGAGATAACTATCCCAGCGGAGTGTAGCCTCCCAGACATCTCAAATGCGCAGGTGAAAGCTGCTCTCTCTAAAGCTAAAAACACAGCATCAATGGGACCGGATGGTGTCCCCGGCTGTGTGCTACACGAGCTAAATGAGGAATTAAACCCGCACATAAGGCAGCTGTTTAATCTCAGCCTTACCACAGGATACGTGCCCAAGGAGTGGCATACGGCAACTGTGGTCCCACTCCACAAAGGCGGTGCCTCTACGGACCCTGGTAATTACCGCCCCATAAGCTTAACAAGTCTAGTCTGCAAAGCTATGGAGAGGATCATAATGGAGCTCATAAACAAAGATATAGGGGACTTGCAGACATTGGACCCAACCCAGTTTGGCTTCGTCAAGGGCAGATCATGCCTTTTGCACTTGGTCGACTTCTTCGAAACAGTCACCAAGGCCAGTGATGAGGGAAAGGCAGTCCATACAGCCTACCTTGACCTTGCAAAAGCTTTTGACACAATACCCCACTCGGGTATTGTAGAAAAACTTACCAGCTTAAATGTAAACCCATATGTCACAAGATGGGTTGCAAACTGGCTTAAGGACAGAACCCACAGTGTTAGAGTTGCTGGCGCTATGTCAGACTCCAAGCCGGTCACAAGTGGTGTCCCACAGGGCTCGGTCCTTGGCCCCCTATTGTTCGGCATCTACTTCTCAGAAGTACAGGCCAACATGGGAGGACTTTGGCTGACAAAGTTTGCAGACGACTGCAAACTGGGCACCATAGTGGAAAGTGCATCGGACACGGATATCCTTCAGAAGGGACTTACAGAAACAGATAGCTGGTGCCAGAGCCATGGCCTGAAGTTAAACACCAAAAAATGTATAGTCATACCCTTCGGGAAAAACAAGGTAACCCCAAGCTACCATATAGGTGGCAATCCACTAAGCACTGAAGAGGTTATCAGGGACCTGGGGACCCAGGTTGACAGTGGCCTTTCTTTTGACACTCACGTTGCTAAAGTGGTTAGAAAGACCTTCTACATTGCCCACCTGATCATGAAGGGATTCACATCCAGATCTAGTGAGGTCATTGTTCCCCTGTACTCTTCACTTATCAGACCAATGATCAAGTACAATGCCCCATTCGGGATGTATCTCACCCGACATCTGCAGCAATTGGAGAGACCCCAAAAGTTCCTCACCAAAAGGATAAAGGGACTCCAAAATCTGTCATATGCTGCCAGATTGAAGAAACTCCAGCTCTATTCAGTCGCATACCGTCTGCTCAGAGGTGACATGTGCCTGACATGTGCCTGACATACAAGGCCATGTCCAACCCGGAATTAATGGACATGCTCCACCTCAAAAAATCCAAATCCACCAAAACCACTAGAGCAAGTGACTTAAACCTTAGCACGGATATAAATATGACATGCTGGAGGGATAGATTTATCACTCAGAGACTCCCTATGCTGTGGAATAAAATCCCGGTCCATGTGAGGCAGAGCACCTCGCTGGCTCTGTTCAAGAGAAATCTTGATCTGTGGATGGGAGATTGTAGGTTTACCCCGGGAATCATCTCTGTGTCACTGCTGGACAGAGACACAACAAACTAATGGGCACAGTATTTTTTCATATAAGGGGTGGTGTAAGCCGCAAAACTTTGGGCTAGGCTTATAAATGCCTTAGGGCAGATAGTCTAGTATAAACCTATGAACCTATGAACCTATAATGCCTACAAGTAATATAAAGCTGTAGTACAATAGAACTGAGTTCTTTAGTAAAGGTTTACTAGCACAACAAGTGACCAATCTGCATTCTGCTGTGTAATATTTTAAAGCTACCTACTGCATTTACAGTGGCCATTAATCAAAATTAAAAAGGAGATTGGAAGCATGGTGCTAACTGTGAAGAGAAGTTTTTCAGGTAACTGAACATTTGACTATTAAAACCACTCAGGAGAAAAAAGTTACTTTACTGTGAGGAAAATATATTTTTTGGCTGCTGATAAAAGTCTGAATTTCAATATTTCTGCAGCTGTCAGCAAAACCAGCTGTTTGACCCCCCTCTGAGGGGAAGATTACTTCCAGTTTCATAGGTCATGCAGGTCAGATAAGTGATGTCTGTTGTACTTCAGTCTCAGTTTTTTGCAATGTAGCTGAATCCATCTCTCAAAAGTGCTTGTATTTGTTCTGTAATGTGTGCTTCAGTACAGAAATGCTGCTGCTACAGACTTTACTGTGCTGATTTGGGTTCCCACTGAAACCTTTCCTAGTATAACTTTTTTGTGCTTCATATAAGTGATATAAAATAAATACATATTTCTAATGAGAGCTGGATTGAGCACTAGGTGACTTAGCTAGTTGCCTAGGGCGCACTGGCTGAGGGGGTGCCACAACATTCAATTTTTAATAAAATAAAAAAATTAAAATTCTTTAAGGGCATTTGTTCTTTTTTAAGAGACCAAATACACTCTGGTCTTTGCTTCTGTGCATGCATGTATGCACATACCTCCTGCTGTAGCTTCTGCTTTTCCCCATCCATGGGCACAAAATTCAATCATAATGAACAGAACATTCCTTCTTGCCATTTCTGGAGTAAGGTAAGTGCAAACAAACAACAACTACATCTGTTTGTGTGTGTGAAACGCCCTAGTTAAGGATGGCAGGTTAGTTAATTTGCTCAAGCTCAAACTCTGTACTTTAGTTACATGAGACAAGAGCCAGAATCCTTTTCACCAACTAGCAGAGCACTCCAAGTGCATTTTCAAGGGACTGAGTTTCAGTGCACTTTCAAGGGATTGTGAACCTCAGTGTATTTTCAGGGAATTGTGCTGTTCAGTGCATATTTGAGGAATTGTACTCTTCAGTGCATTTTCACTGAATTGTGAATTTCTGTGCTTTTTTAAGGAACTGTGTGCTTCAAGGGAAGAGAAGTTTATTGTTGCTCATGCTAAGTCTGTTTTCAATGTGCAACTGTTTTGTTTTTTTTTTTTTAGCAAATGGTAATCACTGTTTGTGCCATAGAATTTGAAAGCAGTGTTAGTAGCACAACAACTAGCATGCTTACTTTTTGATGCAGAAGGCTATAGGTTCTAATCCTACACCACATAGATAAATATGCTGATACTGTGTTGTACTTTAAGGGAGGGTTGCTGCAGTCCTGAGTGTGTCCTCCGTTGAATGAGATGCCTAGTAACAATGAACTTGTTGCTGGTTTACCATCCATTTCCTATTGCAATATTACCAGCTTACCATTTTTTTAATGTAACTTAGGCAATTTATTTTTCAATGGCAGCAGGCACTGAATTTGTAGAAGAAACACTGAAATATAAAGTTCTTTGCTAGCAGCAACCTCTCTAGTTACAGAGCTCCTTAATGTGGAATTATTCTGATGACTTTTACTTCTACAGAGATTGTGCATATTGACTGATACCAAGTGGCCTTTTATGGGTGAAATGTTCTAAAGTGGGCATTTTTGTCATTATTGGTTCATATGTTTTTTTTCATTACTTATTGGAAAAATGGTCAAAACTACAAATTTAAAACACTGTTTTGTACAAGGAGTATAATTTAATACAATTAGAAAGGCGGATCAAAGAACTTGTGTAGAATAGAGTATATGTGCTGTATCTTTAAGAAGCATTCCAAGGACTGAATGTGCATATAAATAGTCAGCATGTGCTAGCTTCAGTGCCATTTTTGAGTGCAGCCAGAGAGTGAGCATGTACGATTGTAATAGCTAGTTTGTTTATAAGTTTATCTAAGTTAAAGTTAATAAGCCTCAATCTTGATGTGTTTGTACATAATAAAGCTGCTTGAACAGAACCCACAAAGTCTTGTCTATTGTATCCTGACTAGATGATTGGCATGGTGTCAGAACCAGGATTCCAGAGACTGATATTCAGAGTTATGAGGTGCTGAGATAACAGTGAAGTTAAACTAAAAGAAATCAGCATGAAAAAGAGCCAGAAAAGAACCAAAGGTAATGAAAATTTGCACAAACAGCTTATTTTGTAAAAAAGATAAAATGGAGCATTAGAAGGACACAAACCCCTTTATTAAACAAGCACAGAAGAGGCACAGAAGGTTTATTAATTATACAAAATGTTTAAGATTAAAATATTTGATAAAACAATTATCAGAAAAGCACATAAGGGATTTGAAATTACCTCAAAATTGCAAAACGAGCATGTTTAAAGCAAAATGAGCATGTTTAAAGCAAAACGGGCATGTTTAGAGTAAAACAATCACAAGAAAAGTACAATGGGCATAAAAAGAGATTAAATTAGCAAAACGAATATAATAAGGGCAAAAATGGCACATTAAGCATAAATAAAGCAAGGCAGCATCATATTTTTTGGCAAAGTGCTGTGCTTTGGCATAAATTACTATATTGCATTTATTGAAGCCCTGAATAGCATAACTAGAGTTGTCTGAAGCATCTCAAAGTGTGTAAAAATGCTTACAGTGTGTGTGCTTATTACTGTGCATTTATTCCAAAGAGTTTGTTTATGTGCAAAGTGCAACTATTTTGTAAAGTGCAGTCGAAATATAGCCATTTTAAAAACTTTCTTGTGCTTCTGTTTGCAAAGTGCTGCCATTACAGTGTTTCTTGCACTGTAAAGAGTTATTTAGCAAAGTACCACCATTTTGGGGAAGTTTTAGTGTGCTGTGTACTGTTTATTCACAAAGTGCAATTACTTTGAAATGTTTCTTACTCTGAGCTTCTTCTGCGCAGTTCATTTGCACAGTGCAGTTATTTTTGAGATGTTTCTTACACTGATAAGAGGTGATTTCTTAAAGTACATTGATTTCAAGAATATTACAGTGCGCAAGAGACTTATTTTGCAAAGTTCAGTTATTTGGAGGCTTGTTGTGATATTGGGCATAGTTACAAGTACTGGCATAAATTTCTGGCATATGTGTATGTGTGTACATTAGTGCATGTTTGCAAAAGCCTTCACTGTTATGTGTTAATATGGCAGATGGATTTCAAAAGTCATCACCACTTGTATTTGATCAGAATATTGCAAAGAACTGGAGAATATTTGAGCAAGAGTACAATATTTTTATACAAGCAGCTTAATATGACAAAGATGTATGCACTAGGGCATTCATTTTCTAAACCTAGCTGGGTCAGAGGCCATTGAACGAGAGTGTTCATTTGTGTGTGTACCAGCAGTATAATGGGGGGAAGGTGAAGACTGTCATATTGTTGTACAGGCTGAATCAAGGGAAGATCCTGAGTGTTTGAAGTGCAAATTCAGGGAAATGTGTAACCCCCAGACAAATATTACATTAGAGAGGCATTTGTTTTACAGAAGAGGTCAGAAACCAGGGGAAACTTTTGCAACTTATGTAACTGATGTGAGAAACAAAGCTAAAATGTGTCGGTTTGGTGACTTAAAAGATGAGTTAAAAAGGACAGGCTCATGTGTGGTATTAATAGTGCTGCTGTGAGAAAGATTTTGCTTTGTGACAGTGATTTAATGTTGAGAAAAACTATTGAGATTTGTCAAACCCATGAAGTTACAGAAAGGCACAGAAGTTAAGGGTATGGTTTCAGCAGGCTCCAGAGCAAATGTAGGCAGCATGCAACACATGGCAAGCAAAAGCAGGCCTAAACACATGAGAGCCACAGCCCCTGCTGGTTCTCCAGGGAAACCTCATAGTAGTTTTCCAGCAAGTTCTGAGAAAGTATGCTCAGTGCATTACTTATTTCTCAATAAGGAGGATGTAGAATAGAGTATGTGTGCTGTACCTTTGAGATGCATTCCAAGGACTGAACATGCATATAAATAGTCAGAATGTGCTAGCCTCAGTGCCATTTTGAGAGTACAGCTAAAGAGTGAGCATGTATAAGTGTAATACCTAGTTTGTTTATATAAGTTTATCTAAGCTAAAGTTACTAAGCCTCAATCCTGATGTGTTTGTACATAATAAAGCTGCTTGAACAGAACCCACAAAATCTCATCTATTTCATCCTGACTAGACGAGTGACAACATGCATGTCTTCATGGTCCTAAAAATGTGTGCATCTGTTTTCATTGTGAGACTATATTGTTTTGAATTGCAAATGTCTATCAGTATGTGTGCTATAAAATTTGAAATAAAAGTTTTAGATGAAATTCAAATATCTTTAATCATTGTAGAAATAAAGAATAAAATAGTATGTGCACTGACAAGTTTGAATAGTGTTTATGGTAATTGGAAAAATAGCCAAGTAATGGGACACTGTAATGGTTGTGGGAGGGATGGGGGAGGCTGCTGTGTGTAGGGAGGCCCTGATCCATTACCCTGCCTAGGGCCCCATTTGACCAAGATCCAGCTCTGTTTCTAATTACAAAGCCATTTGGAATTTAAACTGTAGAGTTCCTGATTACTGTTCAGTTGCTTGTTTGTGACTTGTTTTGATTTTCTTTGCTACAAGCATTGCTATATTGTTTTATGTTTCCCATGGAAACTTTTCCAGTATAATGTTTGCTGTGCTTCATCCAGGTGATGAAAAATTAAACCGTGTAAGTAGTTGCCATGTTACTTGTAACCAACAATAACAACACAGGCAATTTGTTTTCTTCAGTTCATAGCTGATATAAATATACATATACAAATTAATTTATTTGCTAACTAGAAATATATGAACTGGTTCTTCTCTGACTCTTTCCAGCTACAACTCGTGCAACAAGGACAAGGGTAAAGGCAGTATATATTTGTCACAGGACGTACCTATTTTATACAGTCTATACATGCCATTAAAATATTTATCTATATTCTATGCATACCATGAAACCATCAAACTAATCAGAACCTTTACTGTAAACCCTCATCTCATCCAGTTAAGTAAAAGTAGAGAAAAAAATGCCCACTTCATGTGCTAAAATAAACTCTGCCCCACATAAATGGAAGTCCTTGTTAATGAAGCTAAACTATATTTAAAACATTAAATAATAAAACAGATTAAATGAAGCAGATAACAGCCAACTGGAAAATGCCATGCTGCCAAAACCAACTTTGTGCTATATTACTAAACTAAAGAACATTAATGTAGCAAAACACTATAAAACTAAGAAATCCTAACAATAATTTAAATAAAAAAAACTTAACATGTTAAAAGTGCTAACAGGAATCTCAGAATTACAACAAAAAATCGGTAAGACCACTACAAACTAATTGAAGCCCTAATCAAGTGACAGCTTAAAAATATAATACACCCATCCCTTTAAAACAAATGAACAAAAAACACTAAATCAACATTTAAAAAGGGAAAACAGATACATTGGAATATGTGTGTGTGTGTTGGGGGGTTCTAAGTCATACAAAGCATGAACTATATCTTATGACTTTTTGCTAGTCAGTATTTTTGACAGTTACTATATTACTTATTCACTTTGTTAATATGCTATATAGGTTTTAAAAGTTGAAAAAATAGCCCTTTAAGCCCAACTAAACTTCATATTCCAAGCTAACTGGCTGCTTGTCTCTGCTAGAGCTGCCTTTTTTGCTAAATAACCTCACCTTTGGATTCCTCATTGTCAAATAATGCCATCCTGTCCTCCATTCGGCAAATCTAGCATCAGACTTAATAGACCACATTTCTCCTCTCTTATCTGTGAAAAATGAACTTTCTTAAGAAAAAAATTTAAAAAATCACCTTATGAAAAGAATGTATGTGCTCTTGACTGGATAGCTCTAATTCTCAACAAGTTCTCCCTGGAAATGGCATCTCTAAACCTTTACACTGTGGATATCTGCAGATTTGACTTGTTGACGCATTGCTTTCTGTTGTAGTTCTGTTCTAGTCTATTATGCTTTTGCATGGTTGGTCATTTTCTCTTAGCAAATTCCTCTTCAAATTGCTATTTATATTCTGTTTTGTTATATTTTATGTCATTAAGTACAACTGTGTTTCTTTTGTTTAAATTTATGGCCAGATATGTGGCTGAAAAGAGTTTTTGCACCAGTCCATTAACCCAGTTAACATATCACAATAAATAAATCAATAAAACCTGCCCAACTACACTTCAGTTAGATATGAGAATTCTGATGTCAGTGCAGTGCTAAAGCAGTGATTTTTTTAAATGATTGTTATCATAGATGTGCCTGTTGCTGTTATGTGAAAAATATTTTGCAGTGTACTTTGTCTGAAAATTGTTAGTAACTATTCCAAGTACACTTAACATGAAACAAAGTGCAGTGTTTTATAATTGTAACTCTGAAGGTACAGCTGTTATACTTGTATGTAAAAATGGAAGTCATTTTCTGCAAAACGCATTCTGTAAGCTTCAAACATAGACAACAGATAGACCAAATTTAACTGGAATACATTCACTAGATGTCAGAAAGTGTTCATGTAGCAGTGGCTTTTGTAGCAGGAAAACTATGTGAGATCGGTGTCACCATGACATTTGATAATGCAGAACCAGTTTCTGTCTCAAATTATTCAGTGAATATTCGTAAATTAGACGGCTTCATAGCTTCCAACAGTATTTCACTGTCATTTGCTAGTTACTGATCTAGTTGCCATCTATGTGTAT
This sequence comes from Protopterus annectens, assembly GCF_019279795.1. NCBI lineage: Eukaryota > Metazoa > Chordata > Ceratodontiformes > Protopteridae > Protopterus > Protopterus annectens. The sequence continues at coordinate 1,645,673,124 of NC_056731.1, read as the reverse complement.
TGTTATTGACTGCAGTCATATTTCAAGTTTCTTTCAATAGTGCTTGTCAGGCATAATAGGTAAAATATTCACAGATTAATAAATAATGAGTTACAGAAGAAATGTTACAGGAGGGTAATCATTCTTACTGTATATTGTGAAAGAATTATAAGGTGAGACAGTTTGGCCATTTGATTTGCACTTTTGCTCAAAGTAGATTTTGGGAGTTAGTGATGTCTATTTGACAGGGTAGCTAAAGGGCAGGCAGTTCATTCATGAATATGTTGTTATTTTTTCTTATGCCCTACTCGTGTATAGTTGATTTATACTGCACAGTTGTTACCATGCCTGTCTTCAGTTGTAAAACAGAAGCATAGACCTTGACAATGTAAAGCATGGCTTTGCCATCCTAGTTTGTCCCAATCCTTACCTTCAGGATACTCCTTTTTTTTCTTCCCAGCATAATAATTGATTTTTGTCTGCCCCATGCATTTGGTCACTATTTCTGACACTACAGTGAAAGAATTCAAGAATGTTTGGTAGCCAGACCTCTCAACCTGGAAACAACAAAAATGTGGACAAAGGCCCATGAAAAGTGGGTACAACTGGCCGAAAATCTGGATGCCGAGTAACATAAAATTTGCATGCATAATTATGTAACCCCATCCACTCCACTGGAATTGTGGGATACCAACATTCAAATGCAAATTGAAGAACAGACAAAATATTAAACCTGTATCTATTCATGAAAAGTTGAAAGCATTAATTTAACATTTGCAGGCTTCAGCTGTTTAAAACGTGAACCTTAAAAATGCAGTACTATAAAATGCTCTAATTATACAGACACATTAAAGATTAAAGTTGGGTCTTGTAATAAAGCTTTACCTGAAATGTATAACAGAGCATTTCTCCCCGGGCCTCCGCTGAAAACAGACTCTGTGGAACCTAGTCGGACATTCCCGGTCAACAAATGTTAAATAAATAAAATAAAATAAAATGTTCAGAATACCCATGTTTTTTTAAATGTAGTCAAAATTATTCCCGTCAACAGCTAGACTTCATATTTGCAAACAGTAATTTTCTTACCAAGAGGTCTGCAGTTTTAGTCATTTCAGTTTAACTGGGTGAAAAACTGTCAAACAACCCTTTTCAGTCAGCAACCTGTTCCATAAGTTAAGTTAACTACCCACTATTTCCAATGAGCTGCAATGAACAGAACTATAGAGAGAAACACAGATAGCATTAGTGAGTAATACATAGTTAAGAATATACAATTCAGGGGTCTACTTCACGTTGTCAAAGGCCGACAGTATCGAAGCTGATATTGTCGGCACCAGATTAGCGAAAGCAAAAAACATTGAACATTTAAATGGAAATCTCCGTAAGGGGAGATTTCCATTTAGTTCAATGTAGTGCGGTCTCGGAGTTGGTATATTTAAGTAGGGGGGTGTAGGGGGTGCAGCCCCCACATGGGGGGTGCAGGTGGGCTTGCCCCCCTGCTTGCAAAGGTAAGTTTTTATTTATTTTTGTTTTTAGGCATTTTTTTTTTTATCTTTCAATGTTTCAGAATTCTGGTGTCAACCATATCAGATTCGATATTCTGAAACTTCGATGCATTGAATTAGCAGTCAGGTATAGATATGCAATTCAGTTATGGACATGTAAGGAGGCTTCCACAACAGCCACTGAAAAAACAAGGTGAATCTTGGTTAAGATGGTCACAAGGTGAAAGGTGGAAGTAGGATGTGTAAGTATAATGGGGATACACAGCACCACAAAGTGAAAAAGCTGCACTACCCAGGGGAAAATGTTGCAAGGTTAATAGAAATGTGCACCTGAGTATTCAGTTATTTACAACTTTATAACCAGGTCCCTTCCATCACTTCAGTGTCCAGCAATGGCTAAGAAAAGGCATCTGTCTCATATTTTTTGCTGGCTGCAATGTACTGTGCTTCCTCAAGTGGCAGCAAGCAACAGACAATGCAAATGGTATAAATGGTAGAATGCTGGAGTCCTGACAACATAAACTGGTACACTATCAAACATGACTGAAGTACATTTTAAAAGAACACTTTTCAGTACTTCCTTATTATAGCGGTCCCTGCGATAGCGGCCTTGGCGATGCAGTTTAGGGATTACATATGTTATGCATATTGTATTATGCATGTATTTAGGGGAGTTGCCATTAAGGAAGTACCTTTATTGGTTATGCCCTTATAATTCATTTATTTTAATGTGAACGTACCCTCTGGCCTATATATTTTTTTTCACTTCCCATTAGGAAATGCAGCAAATGCAGTAAGTAACACCAAATCTGTTTGACATTATTCGGCTTATCAGCTGCTCTACAGCTTGTTACATCTATGATGCTTTAGTATGCTTTTATTCCACTGGTTATGAGGCTGGATTACTTTTGTAATGTATAGAGCAGAGGCCTCCGTGATTGCTACATAAGGCTCAGTGTCTGTCGGAGTTGGTGATTATGCAGTGTGTGACTTAGTTATATATAGACTGTTATTTCATTATTTGATGTTAGACTGTCAGTGTATATGTTACAGTTTTTTAAACAAGATGATATTGTGCACCTTTAGCTGGAAAATGCTGCTACCTTAACAACATTCAGAAGCAGTAAGGGCAGAGTATGGCACGGTCACACAATACTGATGTATGCATGATGACATCAGCATTAACGAAAATTTGTTTGTTTGTTTGTGTCTTTCGGCTTTTCCTGGTTAGGGGTCGCCACAGCGGAACTCCGGTCTGCTAATGATTGGCAGTAGATTTTTACGTGCCGAGTTGCCGGCCCTGACGCACAACCTTCAACGAAGCATGTCTCCACACAGAAGACGCTCTAGCTGAGAATCGAACAGGACGTCTTACTGTGAGGCGACAACGCTACCGCAGCACCACCACCGCAGTAACGAAAATCTGTAAACCAAGAAAAAAAATCGTGATTTGAAGGGGCCACTTGGGAATTTGTGGCAACCCATTATTTTAGCCTCAAAACTGGGAAGTTCCAAGGAATTTGGAATGGTTGAGAGGTATGTTGGTAGCAGATATAACTTGACACTACTGTATCAGCACAAATTGTTTTGGCTGAAAATGTTACTTCAGGCAAGCATACTTGTTTAAATTCCACATGAGATAAACAAGTCTGCTCATGGATGTAAGATACCCTGTAGAACTTCCAGACAAAGTCACGTCTTTTTTCAACTACGACACATATGCCTAATCCACTATTTAAAAGTTATGTGTTAGCAGTACAAAGAAGTGATACAGTAATATTTGGTTGGGAATGTGCTGAACAGCTGGAAAAAAGAAGTAATAGTGCAGACGAGTGTTTTTTTACAGTATGGTAAGCATTATAAAAGTAACGCCTGGCGTTGGGAGTGAAGTTTGACAGGGAGCACTACACCAACATCATAGTGGGTCACTAGCTCATACAGCTTTACCCATTTTTCTGGTTGGTGATTCCTTTCCAAACCTCAACTGCAGCCTCAATTGCATCATTAACACATGATGGATCAGTCTCACTTTCAGTACCTGTGCGGCATTACGTGAGCCATCTCTTCCTCTATAGGCATCATTTCAGCATCTCCACATTTTCCTTCCCTGTTCTGTCTATTGCATCCACTACATCTATAGTCCAACTGAGTCATAGCTTCAGCTATATATTATAAACTGGTGTGAAGCTTCAACCCCATATAAAATAGTGTTTTAGCAGTTGGATAAGTCTCACTGCTGCCTCCATGTGGGAAGGTGGTTTCCAATGCCTGTACTTAAGACATACACGTACACATACACAGACACACACACACACACACACACACACACACACACACACACACACACACACACACACACACACACACACGAAAACTTTGTGGTTAAACAACCATGGAGAAATACAAAAAGTTCACACTCTCTTAGTCCCTTTAATTGCACAAACAGAAACTTCAATGACAGTGATTCCCCACACGCAGAACATCAACTGATAAGTTGCAGGGTGAGGTACTGTATTTAGTGCTAGCCACATTCTGTTTACACTTGACAAAGTGTAGAGAATCTCCTTTTGGATACACTCATTGTTGTTTTTCCACAGCTTCTGCCACTGAAGAGTTTTCACACACTGACCCAACTTAATTTATTAACCAAATCTACAGCCCCCATATTTTGTTGAACAGGTCTTTTCTCCTTCATTCAAGGACCACCACAAATCCAGATGCTCCTGATATAATGTGCACATATCCAAGCAGCTTGTAGAGACTCAAAACCACAAATGTCATCCAGTTTGTCAGATATCATCATTTGATGTTTCTGCTATCTCTTCCAGGACCACAACATCCATTCCTACTGAAGTCATTTTCCACCACCAAGATTTTTGACACTGACTAAAGGAGTCTGGCCATGAACAACACTAATCAGCAAGGTGGATTTTAGTCTCCACTGTGGATATGATGTTTTACAAATGTGCTGACATTTCAGTCAGATTTCAATACTGGAAACAAATGCTCACAATTCTAGACCTACTTTTTAGAGTATTATATAAACATTATGTCTTGAGTTTCTGTCGAGCTCACGGATGCGGGGAAAGAATGCCGGTCAAGGTTCTGATAATTTAGGTTTGATTAGTGGCCTACGTGGTAGACGAATGGCTTGTGGAAAGAAACAAACAGACAAAAGCCTTGGTATATAGTATGGGGCTTTCAGTGAACATTGAGTGACGTCTATGGTTTTCTGGAGATTAAACATTATCATTTAGTCTGAAATGAATGGGTGGATGTGACTGAATGTATGTGCTCTTCGTACTCCTTGTGGGGGGCATGTTTGAAGCTTGAGGGATACAATTAGGCTAGTGAGAGAAAAATGACTGCATTGTAGAAGTTTTGGTCCTTCTTCAAACATCACTGTTACTGAGGATGTAAGGGCAAAGAATGACAGCAACAGCTTGTCTCTCCCCATGATTAGAAGGGGGGGGGGGGGGAGAAAGGCAGGAATAAAAAAAAAATCACATTTGAACATGAATATATATATATATATATATATATATATATATATATATATATAAATAATGTGTGTGTGTGTATATATATATATATATATATATATATATATATATATACATATACATACATACACAAACATATATGTATATATATATATATATATATATAGATATATATATATATACGTGTATGTATATGTATATATATATGTATATATATATATATATATATACATATATACACACACACACACATATTTATATATATATATATATATATATATATATATATATATATATATTTATATATATAGGATCCAGACACATGCTCGACTAGCATATGTCTGAATCACAAAACATCGAACACACATACACGAAAGCGCTTAATATCAAAAAGCGCTTCTGTGTATGTGTGCCTGTTTCGTAGATCGGACTACAGTGTGGGTAAGGGAAAATTCCCTTTTCCCCACGGTAGTGCAATCTCGAAGTGAGAATAATAAAGTAGGGGGGGGTGGGGGTGCAGGAGGTGAAGCCCCCCTGCAGAAAAGTAGATTTTTTTTTTGAACTACACATACACAGAAACACTTTTCGATGCTAAGCGCTTACGTGTATGTGTGTTCGATGTTTTGTGATTCGGACATATGCTAGTCGAGCATGTGTCCAAGACCCATATATATATATATATATATATATATATATATATATATATATATATATACATATATATATATAGACATATATACACACACACACACACACACACACACACACACACACACACATATACACCCTCACAGTGGATATAAAAAATGTGCACACCCCTGTTAAAATGCCAGGTTTTTGTGATATAAAAAAATGAGACCACAGTAAAGCATTTCAAAACTTTTCCCACCTTTAATGTGATCTATAGCCTGTACAATTCAATTGAAAAACAAACAAATCTGTTGGGGGGAAAAATATAAAAAATAAAAAAAAATACAATAAGCTGGTTGCATAAGTGTACACACTCTTAAACTAATGCTTTATTGAAACATCTTTTGAATAATTACAACATTCAGTCTTCTTGGGTACATACCTGCCATCAATTAAAGAGACTCTGATTAACCCCAAATAAAGTTCAGCTGTCCTAGTAAGATTTTTATGACATTTACTCAGTTGCCTACTACAAGAAAAGCCACGGTTCGTAGAGAGCTTACAAAGCATTACACGGATCTCATTGTTGAAAAGTATCAGTCAGGATATGGGTACAAAAAAATTTCCACACCATTGGACATACAATGGAACACAGTGAAGGCAGTCATCAAAAAGTGGAGAAAGTATGGGGCAACAGTGACATTGCAAAGAACTGGACGTCTGTCCAAAATTGATGAAAAGACAAGACGAAAACTGGTCAGGGAGGCTGCCAAGAGACTTACAGCAACACTGAAGGACCTGCAGGAATTTCTGGCATGTACTGGTTGTGTACTACATGTGACAGCAGACTCCCATATTCTCCATATGTCTGGGCTATGGGGTAGGGTTGCAAGACAGAATCCTTTTCTTACACAGAAAAACATCCAGGCCTGGCTAAAATTTTCAAAACAATACATCAAGTCTCCCAAAAGCATGTGGGAAAATCTGTTATGGTCTGGTGAGACTAAGGTTGAACTTTTTGGCCACAATTCCAAAAGGTGCAATGGCGCAAAAACAACACTTCGCATCACCAAAAGAACACCATCCCCACAGTGAAGCATGGTGGTGGCAGTATCATGCTTTGAGGTTGCTTTTCTTTAGCTGGAATTGGGGCTTTAGTCAAGGTAGTGGGAATTATGAAGAGTTCCAAATACCAGTCACTTTTGGCCCAAAACCTTCAGGTGTCTGCTAGAAAGCTGAAGATGAAGAGGAAGTTCATCTTTCAACACGACAATGACCCCAAGCATACATCCAAATCAACAAAATAATGGCTTCACCAGAAGTAAATTAAAGTTTTGGAATGGCCCAGTCAGAGCCCAGACTTAAATCCAATAGAAAATCTGTGGGGTGACCTGAAGAGAGCTGTGCACAAGAGATGCCCTCACAATCTGACAGATTTAGAGCACTTTTGCAAAGAAGAGTGGGCAAATATTGCCAAGTCAAGATGTGCCATGCTGATAGACTCCTACCCAAGAAGACTGAATGATGTAACTAAATCAAAAGGTGCTTCAACGAAGTATTAGTTTAAGGGTGTGCACACTTATGCAACCACCTTATTGTATGTTTTTGTTGTTTATATTTTTCCCCAAACAGATTTGTTTGTTTTTCAGTTGAATTGTACAGGTTATAGGTCATATTAAAGGTGGGAAAGGTATTGACATGATTAATTGTGGTCTCTTTTTTTATACCACAAAAACCTGACATTTTAACAGGGGTGTGTAAACTTTTTATAAACGCTGTATGCATATGTGTGTGTGTGTGTGTGTGTGTGTGTGTGTGTGTATATATATATATATATATGTATGTATGTATATCATCATCATCTTCTTTTGGCTGTTCCCGTCAGGGGTCACCACAGTGGATCATCTGTTTCCATTTCTTCCTGTCCTCTGCATCTTGCCCTGTCACACCAACCACCTGCATGTCCTCTCTCACCACATCCATAAACCTTATTTTAGGCCTTCCTCTTTTCATGTTACCTGGTAGCTTCATCCTTAGCATCTTTTTCCCAATATACTCATCATCCCTCCTTAGCACATGTCCAAACCAATGTAATCTTGCCTGTCTGGCTTTGTCTCCAAACCTTCTAACCTGGGCTGATCCTCTAATATACTTATTCCTAATCCTGGCCACCCTCGTCACACCCAGTGCAAATCTTAACATCTTTAACTCTGCCACATCCAGCTCTAATTCTTGCCTTTTTGTCAATGCCACTGTCTCCAACCCATATAACATAGCTAGTCTCACTACCCTCTTGTAGACCTTCCCTTTCACTCTTACTGGTACTCGTCTGTCACAAATCACACCTGACACTCTTCTCTACCCAATCCATCCTGCCTGTACTCTCTTCTTCGCCTCTCTTCCACACTCACCATTACTCTGAACTATTGATTCCAAGTATTTAAACTCATCCACCTTCACCACTTCTACTCCTTGCATCCTCACCATTCCTCTATCCTCCCTCTCATTCACACACATATAGTCTGTCTTAGTCCTGCTGACCTTCATTCCTCTTCTCTCTAGAGCATATCTCCACCTCTCCAGGGTCTCCTCCACCTGTTCCCTACTCTCACTACAGATCACAATGTCATCTGCAAACATCATAGTCCACGGGGACTCCTGTCTGATCTCGTCTGTCAACCTGTCCATCACCATTGCAAATAAGAAAGGGCTCAGAGCTGATCCTTGATGCAGTCCCACCTCCACCTTAAACGCATCCGTCACTCCTACCGCAGACCTCACCACTGTCACATTACTCTCGTACATATCCTGTACCACTCTTACATATTTCTCTGACACTCCCGACTTCCTCATACAATACCACAACTCCTCTCTAGGCACCCTGTCATATGCTTTCTCTAAGTCTACAAAAACACAATGCAACTCCTTTTGACCATCTCTGTACGTCTCCATCAACACTCTCAGAGCAAACATCATATCTGTAGTGTTCTTTCCCGGCTGAAACCATACTGCTGACCACTAATCATCACGTCCTTTCTTAACCTAGCTTCCACTACTCTTTGCCATAACTTCATGCTGTCACTGATCAATTTAATCCCTCTGTAGTTACTACAGCTCTGCACATCACCCTTACTCTTAAAAATTGGTACCAAAACACTTTTACTCCATTCCTCAGGCATCCTCTCACTTTCCAAGATTTCATTAAGCAATCTGGTTAGAAACTCCACTGCCATTTTACCTAAACACCTCCATGCTTCCACAGGTATGTCATCTGGACCAACAGCCTTTCCATTCTTCATCCTCTTCAAAGCTATCCTTACTTCCTCCTTGCTAATCCATTGCACTTCATGATTCACTATCCCCACATCATCCATCCTTCACTCCCTCTCATTCTCTTCATTCATCAACCCCTCAAAGTACTCTTTCCATCTGCTCAACACACTCTCCTCACTTGTGAGTATAGGTTCATAGGTTCATAGGTTTATACTAGGCTATCTGCCCTAGGGAATTTATAAGCCTAGCCCAAAGTTATGTGGCTTTCACCACCCCTTAAGTTTGAAAGGTACTATGCCCATTAGTTTACCGTGCCTCTGTCCAGCAGTGACACTGAGGTGATCCCCGGGGTATGTTTCCCTCATTATCCTTTATCACCTTTACCTGCTGCACACCTTTCCTAGCTCGGTTCCTCTGTCTAGCCAGTTGGTACAGGTCCTTTTCTCTCTCCTTAGTGTCCAACCTTTCATACAACTCTTCATATGCCTTAGCCTTCGCCACCTCTCTCTTTGCCATGCACCTCATCTCCTTATACTCCTGTCTCCTTTCTTCATCTCTCTGACAATCCCACTTCTTCTTTGCCAGCCTCTTTCTCTGTATACTCTCCTGTACTTCCTGATTCCACCACCATGTCTCCTTGTCGTCCTTCCTCTGTCCAGATGTCATCCCAAGCACCTTTCTAGCAGTCTCCTTTACTAGCTCTGCTGTAGTTATCCAGCTATTTGGTAACTCTTTACTGCCACCCAGTGCCTGTCTTAACTCTTCCCTGAACTCCACCTCACAATTACCCTTTTTCAATTTCCACTATTTGATCCTTGGTGCTGCCCTCACACTCCTCCTCCACTTCTTGATCACCAATGTCATCCTACAAACCACCATCCTATGCTGCCTAACTACACTTTCCCCGGTCACCACTTTACAGTCTCCAATCTTCTTCAAACTGGCCCTCCTACATAAGATATAATCCACCTGTGTGCATCTTCCTCCATTTTTGTATGTTACCCTATGCTCCTCCATCTTGTTAAAATACGTATTCACCACAGCCATGTCCATCCTTTTCGCAAAATCCACTACCATCTGACCTTCTGCATTCCTTGGCTTAACACCATACCTAACCATCACTTCTATATCCCCTCTGTTCCCTTCACCAACACGCCCATTGAAATCTGCTCCAATCACCACTCTCTCACCCTTGGGTACAGTCATCACCACTTCATCCAACTGACTCCAAAATTTTTCTTTCTCATCCATCACACACCCAACTTGTGGAGCATATGCATTAACAACATTCATCATTACATCATCAGTTTCCAGCTTCATAAACATCACTCTTTCTGACACTCTTTTCACCTCCAAAACACCCTTAGCATGCTGTTCCTTCAGGATAACTCCTACGCCATTTCTCCTCCCATCCACACCATGATAAAACAATTTGAACCCACCTCCGATATACCTAGCCTTACTCCCCTTCCATCTGGTCTCTTGCACACACAATATACCAACCTTCCTTCTATCCATCATATTGGCTAGCTCTCTCCCTATACCAGTCATACTGCCAGCATTCAAAGTTCGACCCTCACTACCACAGTCCTAGCCTTTCTCCTCTCTTCCAGCCTTCGGCCATGTCTTCCCCCTCTTCTCTTCGGCCAATATTATTCCAATATATATATATATATATATATATATATATATATATATATATATATATATATATATATTTACACACACACACACACACACAAAGGAAACTCACCCTAAGAAAATTCATCTTTAAAAGGACATTTCTGTAAAGGGGCCACTTCCCATATATGTCTTTTATGCCAGAAATTGGTACACATGTATATATTTGTTGCTGAAATTCAAAAAACTGTATCTATTAGGAAGAGTACCCTTATGGTAGATTCACAATGGAAATATCTAGGCATTATAATAATTCTGTAGATGTGCACTGTGAAATGTCCATGATGATTTCCTGAAGAATGCCGAAGAGCTTTGTTTTAATGGTTTTCTCTAGTACAGAAGACACAAGTCTTGCATTCTGCTGGACAGTGGTAAAGATTTATCTGGAATACGTTGTTAGGTTCCAGATGTTGTAAGTGGAGAGAGACATTTAATGTTATGAAATAAATTTAAAGGACATCCAGTTAAGACCTAGAACACTGACATATAGACAATGTTATATGACTAGCAGGTGGCTTTGAACTGATGTATGTACACAGGGGGTTTACAATCCAAAGGTCGACAGTAACATGCTCGAGAGCCACCTCCTCGACCATGGTAGGAGCGACTGTCAGAATGTCGATGTTCATTTGTATGTCTGTTTAGAAGGACATACACAGAGCAGGGAGTTACAGCATGGATGTCAGTGGGAGAGTTCCACCTTAAGGTCGACAGAATTTGTCAACGTTGCTGCATCGATCATACAACCTACTTCATATTCATGAGACAACATTATTTGTCGTGGAAATCACCTTTCACGGAAGTGATTTTCGTCCTTTTGTTAGTAAACCTACACAGGGGAAATGTCTTTTTACTTGGGAAAAAAACATTTCTGACGACTTGTAAGAAGACATTTAAATATCTCTAATGGTTACTGGAAGGTCACAGTAGAGACTGATATCAGAATATAGGGAAAGAGAAAGGGGAATCCTAAGTGAAAGACCTGCTCTGGTAGAGTTTTTAGTTGAATCAAAAGCAGAAATTGCTGTTAAAATGGATAATTAGTAGAGAATATAAAACATTTCAAAATAACTATAGGAATCAATCAGAGGAGTTTAAGAAAGACTGGATAAGCAATTCACAAGGAAGCAATGGAAGGACACACACATATATATATATATATATATATATATATATATATAGCTACCTAATATGCAACAAAATCTGAAAGAGGTAACTAGGGACATATGTTTTGGGAGTGTAATGAGTTGGCAGACTTCTTTTTCATAAATATCTTTTTATTATTATTTTTTTCATAATTTGAAATAAAAAAATGATATATAGTACAATAAAAGTTGTTGATGTTACAATTTGCATAACACTAGCAAGTTATTAAGCTAGGTATTCACACACTGTGATAAATAGAAAAAAAAAATCAAATTAGCTGAAGTTGACAACAAAGGATTACCATGAAGTTATGAGTCAGTCATGAGGCATGAATATAGTAAAGTAATTGACCTATACATTGTTAATACAATAAGAGTACATCTTGAAGCATAACACCAACCTAATGATGCACAAAAAAATCTACATAACACCAACCTAATGATGCACAAAAAAATCTAAACTACTATACATTATATACATATTTACAAAAATGTCACCTTAGTTGATGCTGTTACTACTTTTAACTAAAGAGAGTATTTAATAACTTTATGTATATTTGCATACTTTGGCCTTCATGATAGCTTTACAGTAGTTCTGATAATATGCCTGGTTCTTTTGACATTTGGTATACAGCTTCATAGCTAATACATGTTTTTTTTGCCATGTTCTTATATTCTGTCCAATTAAGTTTGGATCTGTCCAGCCAGGTTTTGCTTTTTAATATTATAATTTTTATATAATTTTAATAAGGCACATAGTGTTATAGTGATGTGTTTAGTGAGGCTATTACTATTGCTCTTAAAAATACGTAGTATCGCCGTTTCCCATGATAGTGTAGATTTTGAGTAGTCTGTTTTCAGTGAGTTGGCAGACATCAAAACTTCTTTACATTGAACTCTCAGAAATATTGGGAGAACAAATGGGTGCATGTAAAGAAATGATTTATAGGTTCATAGGTAGGTACTAGGCTATCTGCCCGAGGGCATTTATAAGCCTAGCCAGAGTGTGTCAGCTTTCACCACCCCATTGATTAATTAACTGATCGTCTGTCAAGCAGAGCTAATGAGGTGATCCCAGGGGTGTATTTTCTGTTACCCATCCACTCGTCAAGGTTTCTTTTGAAGAGTGTTAGTGACTCTGTTTGATGTAATTTGGAATTTTGTTCCAAAGCATGGGGAGTCTCTGTGACAGGAATCTATCCCTCCAGCATGTTCTGTTTATTTTTGTGGCGAGGTTTAACTCACTAGAGTGCGTGGCTCGCAGTGACTTGGATTTCTTTAGGTGGAGCATGTCCATCAATTCTGAGTTGGACATGGCTTTGAAAGTCAGGGCGAGATCACCTCTGAGTAAGCGATATGCCACTGAGTACAGTTGGAGTTTTTTCAGTCGGGCTGCATAGGACATGTTTGAGACCAGTAATCCTCTTGGTGAGGTACTTTTGTGGTCTTTCCAGCTGTTGGAAGTGTCTTGTGAGGTACATCCCAAATGGGGCATTGTACTCTATGATGGGTCTAATGAGTGACGAGTAGAGGGGCACTATAACCTCTTTATTTCTAGATGCGAACCCTTTAGTGATTAGATGGGCCACATAAAAGGATTTCCTAACTACTTTGGTAATATGATTGTCAAAGGAGAGATTACCATCTACCTGGGTCCCCAGATCTCTTATTACCTCTTCTGTATTAAGGGGACTGCCACCTATGTGGTAATTCGTGGGTGTTTTGTTTTTCCCAAATGGGATGACTATGCATTTTTGGCATTTAGCTTGAGGCCATGACTGACACCAGGTGTCTGTCTCAGTAAGGCCCTTTTGAAGGATGTCCGTGTCAGCCAGTATAGTCAATTATGGCTCCCAGTTTGCAGTCATCGGCGAACTTGGTTAGCCATAGTTCTCCTGTGTTTCCCTATACTTCTGAGAAGTATATGCCGAACAGTAGGGGTCCCACGACCGAGCCTTGCGGGACACCAATTGTGATTGGTTTAGAGTCAGACCTAGAGCTCGCTATTCTTACCGTGTGAGTTCTGTCTGTAAGCCAGTTGGCAACCCATCTCATGACATAGGGGGCTATGTTCAGGCTGGTGAGTTTTTCTGTAATACCCGAGTGGGGAATGGTGTCGAAAGCCTTGGCGAGGTCAAGGTAGGCTGTGTGAATCACCTTTCCCTCATCTTTGGCCTTAGTGACTGTCTCGAAGAAGTCAACCAGGTTTAGTAGGCATGATCAGCCCTTAACAAAGCTGAACTGGGTCGGGTCAAGTGTTTGGAGGTTCCCAGTGTCTTTGTTAATGAGTTCCATGATGATGCGCTCCGTAGCCTTGCAGACCAGGCTAGTCAGGCTTATGGGGTGAGAGTTACCAGGGTCAGTTGTGGCCCCTCCTTTGTGGAGAGGAATAACTGTTGCTGTGCCCCATTCTATGGGCATGTAGCCTGTAGAGAGGCTGAGGTTGAACAGCGTGTTTAGGTGGGGGGTTAGTTTGTTCTGTAGTTCGTGCAAGACGCAGCCTGGGACACCATCTGGTCCCATTGATGCTGTGTTTTTGGCTTTAGAAAGGGCTGTTTTCACCTTTGCATCTGTGATTTTTGGGACAGTACACTTTTACGGCATTGTGGGCCCTTTTGGAGGTGAGAGGGGGATGAAGTTTGCACTGAATCTATTTGCCAGGATGTTGGCAATATCAGTAGGTTCAGTACATTTTGTGCTATTTTGCAGTAGTTCAGTGCATATCTGCGAGTTGTCACTTAGATTCTTAACATAGCTAAAGAAGGCTTTGTGGTTATCTTTTGAATCCTTGGCTATTTTTCTTTCGAAATTAGCCTTGGAGGATTTCATGAGGGACCTCAGTTTCTTACTGATACTGATCAGGGATGTCTTTCCTTCTTGGGATTTGTTTTTTTTTCTGAACTAGTGTCCTCCTTCTATTGTATAGCCTGTTTATTGCAGGGGTCCACTAAACTGGTTTCCTTCTCTTAAAGGAGTGAGTCTTGGTTTTGCTAGGGATCGCACGATCAATGCATCCTTGTAGGTGCTCATAGAGTGCATTTGTAAAGGTTTCTGCATCTTGGGCAGCGTTATCCTTTAGCGTGGGGGCTGTGAACCTTACAACCTCTGTCTTAAGGTGAAGTTTGCTTTAGAAAAGTTTTTTACCATGGTTTCCCTAGTTGGGGGTGGTGGTGGGGTGTGGACATCCAAAGTGATTAGTTTATGGTCTGATCTAACCAGTGATGGGTTGACCTGTGGTGTGGAACACCTGTCGCCCATGTTGGTGATCACCAGGTCCAATATGTTTTCACCTCTGGTAGGGGAGTTTACCAGCTGATCCAGGGCGTTTGAGTTGATGAATTCCAGGAAGCGCTGGGCCTGGGAATTTGTACTCTAGTAGTTTTCCCAGTGAATGGTAGGGTAATTGAAATCGCCCAATATCAGGGTGTTTGGTAGGACCTTCATGTTTTCCAGTGTCTCCAGAAAGGTGGAGTGGTGGTCCTGGGTCATGGAGGGTGATCTGTAGCAGGCCACAATTTGCATTGCAGATTTGCCTGATGGTAGTTGCACATGGATGATCTCAGAGGTATCATGCTGCTTCACTAACCTGGACGTGTAGGTATCCTTGATGAATATGGATACACCCCCCTCCTTTTGTGTTTCGGTCTGTGTTCTGTGGCCGAAACATGTGGTATGAGTTGTAGTCCAGTAGTGCTGGGGTGCTCTCTGGAGCCTTGAACCAGATTTCAGTTACTGCACAGATGTCAACATTCTCCATACTGAGGAGTGCTTCGAGTGCATGCATTTTGAGATTTAAACTCTTGGCGTCGAGTAGCATAACCCTCAGTTTTTTGTTAATTGCGCTGTTTACGGAGGTTGGTTTGACTTTTGAGCCTTGCCTAAAAAAGGCACTATGGGGGCAGCAAGAGCCTTGGCCAGTATTTGAAAGCCTAGGGGTGACAGGTGCAAGCTATGTCTTGTGAAACAACGCGGCTTGTCGAGAATGTCATTCCAGGCTGACAGACACTGGATCCCCTTTGAATGACACCAGAAGCTTAGCCAATTGTTAAAATTGATCATTTTTTCTTTATACTGAGGTATCATTCTTGGTGAGGGCAGGATGCTACTCAGGGTCAGGGTCATACCAGCCTGGGCTACATGATCAGAGAGCTCTTCCATGTCTCTTTTCATATAGTCCAGGGACGTACATCTCAGGTCATTCACACCAACATGATCAATGACAGAGTCATATTTGTACTTGTTCTGGAGTGATCTGAGTGCTTGTGTTATGTGGTGGATTCTGGCTCCCGACAGGCAGCTAACAGTAACCTTTTGCTTGTCCAGCCTAGTGAGTGGGACGTCAGTGTGCCTGACTATAGAGTCACCTATTACTAGTGTGTTGGGTATGTTATTTCGCCTTAAGGGCTGTGATTGTGCGGCACACTGAGTTTGGGTTTTATGTGTTGTCTGGTTTGTGACAGAAAGTCCAGGTTGTTTGAGTGTCTGCTTTGGAGGTCAATGATGCTTTTGCAGGTTTTTATTTAGGGCCTCTGAGTATGATTTTGTGTATTTATGTGTATTTTTGCCAGTGCTGTTTTAGTAGGTCTGTGTGCGGCTGGACTTGTGGTGCAAGTGTTAACCTTCTCCTCTTGACTGTCTGTCCCAGTCTTGGGTGGAGACAGCTTAGCTTCCAGTTTGGCTGTATAATTGCATCTCTCGCATATGTTAATGATTTGTGGTAGGAGGAGAGGGTTGTCTGTGTACATGAGGCAGTTGTAACATTGCCTCAGGATACCCAGATTCACCAGCTGGACTGGAGAGTGCACCTGAAGTTGCCCTTTGGTGATGCCTGAAGGGTGAGCTGCTTAGTCGCTTGGTTGTTGAGGGGTAAATAAAGAGCCTTGCCCTGCTGGGCAATCAGTGTCAGGGTATATTAGTGCTTGCTATTAGGTCTGAGCAAGTGCTGGGGTGTAAGATGCTTTTTGAGTGCTTAGGTTGAGAGTTAAGACTAGTTTCAAAGAAAAAACTGAAGAGGAGACTTAGTGGAGCCGGGAATAATTTAACCGTAGCTAACCGGCACTGTTCGGTGCTCTAAACCTAGCAAACATGGTTTTTATAGTAGGGAAATGAAAGAGATAGAAATTAGCACAAAATGGCCAATAAACTACTAACTTCTGTGCTGGAACCACTCCTCCAGGGACAGATAGGTTGCTCAAAGCTCCCCCCTCTCACAGGTGAACAGAGAAACTTCCTTCTATCCAAGTAAGGTATGGGCAACTCGGAAACTAGTATCACAGCCCTGAATTCAGCACTAGCCTGAAAACTGGACTATACTAGATTAGAAAGGCAGGAAACAAGGAATTTTTTTGTTTTTTTTTTTGAAAAGATAAGGCAAAAACAGTAAAAAATACACTTAAAACAGCTTTAAACAACTACAAACGATCAGAAAAGGTTATCGCACTTTAGTGTGTAGCCTACAACAGTTAAACAAATTATTTAAACAAAAAACAACTTTTTAAAAGTGCAGGCAGACAAATAAGTACAATATGTGGAAAAAAACAAGCTTTTAAATCACAATAAACGCTGGAAAATCTGGAAAACAGTTAAGTACAGCAAGAAAGTACAGAAAACTGATACTTAATCACTCCAAAGTCTCTCCCCTAAGCTAGAAGGCTTGTATCACTTTAAGGCTTTCTAGTGCTACCCAGTAGGTTAGTTACAGGAAAGATGGGAAACAAGCACAGATGTGGTCTTTTAATCCAGAAAGTTGAAAGAGATGGACAGACTGTCCAAATGGTCAATAAACTACAATTTCTGGGCCAAGAACCTCTCCTCTCATGTTAGACAGGCTACCTAGTGCTTACCACTCCCACTGATAAGCTAGAAGGTTTTCCTCCAACACAGAAAGGCTTGCGGGGCTGAGAAGCTTACCAACAGTCCTGGATACAGGAACTCTGTATCTGGACTAGGCTAATTACGGGAAAGGTGGAAAACAAGCGCAAGTGCGGCTTTTAAACCAGAACGTTGAAAGAAATGGAAAAAAATGCCTAAACGGCCAATAGCTACAATTTCTGGGCCAGCAACCAATCCTCTTGTGGTAGATAGGCTACCTACTGCTTACCATTCCCACTGATAAGCTAGAAGGCTTCCCTCCAACACAGAAAGGCTTGGGGGGCTCAGAAGCTTATTACAGGAAAGCTGGGATACAAGATCTCAATTGCCTAGAAATAATAAAGCCTTGTTAAGTTTAATTCTGGTGGCTGCTAAAAAAGCAGTTGCTGTAAAATAGAAATCACAGTCTAAACCAACCATATTTGAAGTAGTGAATATTGTAACAGAGATAAAATAACTGGAAGTAGGATCTTTAAAAAAGGCTAGGAGTAAATTACATAGAAAAAAAAGGAAATGGTGGGGAGCAGTACACGCAGAATAAAGTTTTGTAGGAGTAAGGTTTAAGAGAAAGCAGGAATTGAATAATTTATGTAATGCTGGATTGATGATAATTGTACAGAAGAATATATGTGATATATCATGTTTGTAGCTGTGAACATATTTATATAGTTTATCAGGTAATTACTAGGCTAGCTGACCTCATGGGCCATCTTAAGCCTAGCCAAATTCCCTTAGTGAAAATCAAACTCTGTACCTTTTGCTTGTGAGATAAGCACCTTAACTGTTATGCCAACACCCAATACCCCTAGTTTTTCTTTTATATAACTGTATGTTTGCCTATGTCGTGAGTGATAATTCTATAAAAGTGTTAAAAAAATGTTGCTTTTCTTCACAAACTGTATGACAACTTCTGTGACATTCTGCACACTTATTTAGTTTCTAAGCATACACATATTCTATAATAATGTACTTTTTGTGTTAACTGAATAAGCCCATTAGGCAGTGCTGTCTTTTTAAGCGCCTTGAGTCGCACAATGTGAAAATGGAGGCTGAGAAAATTAAACTAACAATGAAGCTTATTAACTGCCTTAATCCTTTGTGCCAAGATGCCAGATACTGCAACGTTATTCAGTCATACATGTAAGTATACATCTTTACTTTAATGCTTATGATTATTTTTCACAACTCTTCTTTCATGAACAGATACAAACTGTGCCTCAAACCCAAGTGACGTGTCATTTAACATAAACAAGTCTTCCTCTTTTTACCTTAAATGCACCCTTTCCAGATGTCTGTTTTCTTTGTAAACCATTTCATATATTTCATTTTCTTTCATATACTCGCATTTTATTTTCTATATTTTACAATTCCCTCTGTTTTTTATTTGTCCCAGTCCTTTAACAGACTATCATATAAGTTGTCCATTCTGAATTCTGTAAGCCTCCTTGCATATCTCACAGAGATAATGATCATAAAAATGTCATCTAGTCCACCATCCACAAACCAGTCTTTCATTTTGTGCAGGTACATGAACATCTCTAAAGAGGTTCAAATGTGAACCACATATCTGATGAAAACTAATTAGTCACTGGACTGCAACTGCATAACAACTGGAATAGCAAATGTGTGTGTGTGTTTTTTTAATTTTGACAGCTACCACTGTTTCCGTCTTAAAGCATACGCTTCCACTGTCATATCAGTGACTTAATTCCAATTACTTTTCATTGTTTGAGCTTTGAAATTAAATCTGACATTTTTATTTGTCTGTTACCACATAAGTAATAATTGCTGACTTTTTGCCATATTTAAACAATACTTTATTGCTTATTATGTTGACAGCAATTTTGACAATATTTTTGTAGTGTAGTCTTGCTGTCACTGTAATCAGTTAACCTTGGTGACTTCTTAAACTGAGCGAAAGGCATCCACTATAGCTTTTTTTATTTTTAAATGTTTTCTGAAAAGGAGGGAATTCTGTTATGTGGTTGTATGTAAAGTCACAGGACAAAATACATTCTTACTTCTAGAATTGTAAATGCTAATAAAGTATAAACAGCAGAATTCCTGAGCACAAACTCATGTTCTTATTGGCAAGTTTATTACATTTTGATATCTGAAATATCCAGACCAAAAACTGAAGTAGCAATAACTAAAATTATGAAAAAAATAACTCCACACCAAAGACTACTGACAGATTTGTTATTGCTTCCCAAAACTCCTTAGTTAAACATTACCATCCAACAGGACTATCAGAACTTCATTTGCATTACTGACAGTGTGAAACTCTGTAAATAAACAGACTGTAATATACTCTGAATAAAAGAACAGTATATGCATATGTGTCTTGTTCTGGCTTCGTAATTCTAGAGCAGATGATCAAAACCAGAGTCAGTCTTCCAATCCAGGGCAGGCCAGTAAGGAAATAAAGGGCTTATTGTGCATTATACCATGACCCCCCCATTAATATTCCAAAACGTGCACGCTGATTGGCCAGCGTACACGTTGTAAATCAACTTATACTAATGGAAAAAGGTCCAGTCGCCCGGACTTTTTCCATTAGTATAAGGCTTTTTTAAAACGCTGTCTCGCTATGTTAAAGGAGTTTAACATAGCGACACAGGTTTAAAAAAAGCAACGTCGATCTCCGTTGCTTTTTTTAAAGCTGTCTCGCTATGTTAAACTCCTTTAACATAGCGACACAGTGTGTAAAAAGCAACTGAGATCTTGCTTTCTCCGTTGCTTTTTTTTTAAACCTGTCTCGCTATGTTAAACCCATTTAACACAGCAAAACAGTTTGTAAAAAGCAACGGAGATCTTGCTTTCTCCGTTGCTTTTTTTCAAAACTGTCTCACTATGTTAAATGGGTTTAAAATAGCGAGACAGCTTTAAAATAAGCAACGGAGATTCTCCGTTGCTTTTTATAAAGCTGTCTCGTTATGTTAAACCCATTTAACATAGCGAAACAGTAAAAAGCAACGGTGATCTTGCTTTCTCCGTTGCTTTTGTCCACAGCTCTGATGTACTGTGTAGGTATACGCATGCACAGTACATCAGAACTGCCGCGGAATACCAGACAGCTGCGGAAGGGCAGCAAGGAGGCATTATACAATGCCATTATTTAAGAAAAGTAATTATTTTTTTTCTTAAATAATGTCATTATAATAACAATAACCACTTCTGGTGTAATGCTGGATTTACCCACGGTTGGCTTTGTTTGGTCCCTCGGGCTTCGCCCTCGGGACCAAACCACACCAAACGTGGGTAAATCCAGCATTACCCACACCCAGGCATGGGTTATTGATATAATGTGACATCTTTCTGTAGAAAATAAATGCACAGCTTCATTGTTTGACCCCCTTGTATTATTATACCCGTTCTTATTTACAATGTAATGTGCTATACTTCATGAGGTACATGATTTACATAGAACTGACTTATTTGTAATGGGATTTACCAGCTGTTTTAGTGTGACATTACAAAATAACCACATACTGCAACTTGATGTTATTGAAAACTGTGGAGATGGGGACATTTCCTTATGACGTGAGATGTTCGGCTTACAATATTTAGTGCCTCAGGGGTGTTGTTGCTAATGCAAACCCTTGTGTGTGAAATGCAGGGGGCTTAACCCTCTGGAAAAATGCTTTTTTATGTTCATTGCAAAAGTCAGTGTTTTCCATCGTTAATGTTCTTTTTGTGATCATTCCCAGTGCAATGTAACCAGATTTAATGTGTTACTACAAATTATAAATCCTAATTCACTACTATACTCCACTGAATACTGAAAGATGACTGAGGCATATAATGTAGAGAGATGAATGCATCAGAAAATCCCAGCCACTTCTTGACAGTAAACTAGTGTTACTCAAAACAGCATTTATTTTCTTTCAAGTGAAGCAGCTGATTATAAAATAAAACAATAAACATACTAATTAAATAATTACATACTAAACATGAATAATATTATATAGTGTACTCACATATTTCACTTTACTACATACAAAAGTTAAATCTTAGTAGTTAATGCCTGCAGTTAAACATATGCAACTGGTGTCTCGCTTTACATCAGAAAGCTTAAAAGAAAAGCTGTTGTTTCAGCTAACATGTCATGTTTCATAGCATAGATCAGAAGAAGATAGCAGTGTAGCACAGAGCAGAACAAACTATTTTACTCCCCTGCTGAAATGTTCAGTCTGTAACATTTCACAGTGACAGAAGAATTTTTGCCATACAAGGGAATACTCAAGTTCCCTGCCCTGGACCATTAAAAAACTGAACTGGAGAAGGCTGCAGTAATGTAGTCCATGGCAGTGATGCAAGTCATTGCCAAGAAGTAAAGGAAGTCTGACTTGAACAAATATGAAAATTGCTTAATGAAAACCCGTGCTCTGAAGAATCACTGAAGCAAGACATACCTACTGCTTAGAAATAATAAATTATTTATAGGAAAATTGCATAAATACAAGTTCACAATAAAACCATCTGGTTAGGGCCAGTGCTTCTTCAACTGTATTAAGTTGTTGATTTAAATACTTCCTTTCATGTTAGATAGCAGTAGAAATATGTACATGAAATGTATTTATGTTGTATATGAAATGCAAGAACTCTGTTTTGCTCCGTATTTATTTTGCCACTGTTCCTTGTTCAGTGGATTAGTATGTCATTGATGTAGGCTCAGCACTATTTTTGAACATAATGCAAGTAGGCAAGATAGACAGAAATTGCTGTCACTGACAGAGTGCCCTCCTCAAGAAGAACAAAAATGTTATGAACAGCCACTGTGATGTTGCAGTGCACATGTTTATTTCAGTGTAATACTCAATGTGCAAGGCTGCTGAATGAATGGATGATGATGTGGTCACAATGAATAATGAATATACCTTTTAATCATTTAAGTGGGTTACAACCTTTAGGCAGTATTGCCAGTAATTCCTCTTTTCAGGGATGATGCAGGCATATCTAAGTGATGTAATTTTGACTAACTCCATGGCAAGTAAAGACTGAAGAACTCAAACCTAAGATTATGGGTTTCTTGTACAAGTTGAACCTTTTCAACAAAAATGTTAAATTAGAGAATATCTTGGGACAGCAAGAGAGGGCTGAAGGAAAGTTTTATGGTCTTGCAGGATCTTATCAGTGAAGTACATATAGAAGAGGTGGCATTAAACAGATTTGAAGTGGAAGATTAGTTCACTTACAGTGCATGTTGCATCTGAAATATAATTTGTCATTTCATTTTCTGATGATACTTACTTAAATTATTGTTTATTTTATTTTATTCAGCCTTTGTTGACTAGATTAGTCCTACTAGGCTAGTAGCCTCTTTTCATGGGAGAGACTTGAGGTGGTATTTATATTATTAGGGGAAATTTGGCCTGGGCATCGGGGAACTTCCACTATTCTTGTTAGTCTGGGGAAAAGTTTGTGTGGTACAAATCCTGACTTTCTTTTCCCATTCCAGGCATGGAGGTGGCTTGGAGGAACAGGGAGAAAACATGGCTGCTGAGCGTCAAAGCATTTTGGAAGTGAAGTGTGTTGAAAATGGAGAAAAATGGTAGAATCACTACCAGAATTGTTTTCAGGCAATGTGGAAGCCGAAAATGCAGTGTTTGCTGATGGTGAGGAGATCAGGAAGTAGATGAAACTAAGTGCAGTGGTGGAGATAGATTCAGAAGAAATTTTTCAGAAAACCTGTTTGAAGTGGCAGAATCGGCAGAAAAATATGTTAGTTCAACTCTCCAGTCAGGAGGGTTGTGGGATGAGTATCTGGAAGAGCTAATTAACCAGAATAAGCCAGAAAGTGGAGCTGCTGTATCCTGGAGTGACATTATGGAAAAATAGAAGAGGGAGAAAAAGAGAAGGAGAAAGATTCAGAGAAGGTTCCAGAAAAAAGTCCTGTGCTCAAACAGTGGAAGAAGGAACTGAGGAAAAGACATAGATTAAGGAAATAAAGAAGAAATTTGTTGTTCGGGTGAGCAGTAAAAATGAAAAAGACAGGACAGATATGATTTCTCCACAGCTAAAACTTTAGTCTCCTTTCTGAAAATGAATAATTGCAAAAGCCTTTGTATAGTAGTATTATACATCCCCTAGGCAATAACATCCCTATTTTAGAGAGAATCCTTACCTGGGCATCTAATAATATAAAAAAATGAGACAATCATAGTGGGAGATGTTAATATCAATTGGCTAGATATATCCTTCGTCCATTCTGCCTGTAATATCAATTTATTTAATTTCACCCAACTAACTACAATCTTAGACTGGATTTTGGTCTCTTATCCAAACAAAATTGTATCCACTGGTGCTCTCTCTAATAGTATAAGTGACCACTTACCTGCCTTTAGACTACACGAAAATACCACAACACTGAGTGGACATCAGTATAGGCAAATTAAAGACTTATCCCATTTTTGCCCTAACACTCTTAACCAAACTTTGCAAAGCATCAACTGGAATGTATTAACGTTTCTTCCCCTAGATGAGGCTGTAGAGTTATTTAACTCAACATTCTTCAAAATCCTAGACAACCTTGCTCCTCTTAGACAAAAGAGAGTAAAAAATAATCATGCCAGATGGCTTAAAAGATCCACTAAACAACTTATGACAGCCAGGGACAAAGCTTGCCATAAAAACAAAAATCCTTTTGACCTTGCATAATATAAACAACTCTGCAACCAGGTAAAGTGCCCAGTCATAAAAAACAAAAAAGAACACTACATTACTCTACAAAACCAGCATAAGCAAAACCCTAAAAAGTATGGAGTTCTATCAATACCTTTCTAAATCTGGGCTGTGGTAATAATCCTTGCCCAGACCAAGATAAAACACCCACAGAAACAGCTTCACTCTTTAACTCCTACTTTATTGATGCCATAGCCAATCTAACATCCACCTTTCCTCACACTAGCTCACCTTCTGCTAACCAGTCCACAACAAATAGCTGCAGCCCTCCTTTTCCTAGCTTTTCTGTGTCACCTGTTCCCTTCACCACTATAAAAAACTTGCTTCTAAAACTCAAACCATGCACCAGTGCTCCTGACAATCTACCCCTTGAGTTTCTAAAAATTTCAGTCAACTCAGTAGCTTATCCCATCAGCATACTTCTCCACAGATCTATTCAGGAATCCTACGTGCCCACTATCTGTAAAAAAAAGCATATATTTTTCCTCTTCATAAATGTAGCCCCAACACAGACATTACCAACCGTTGACTTATTGCTATACTCTCAGCAGTTTCTAAAATTCTAGAAAAATGCATTCTCACCCAAATTCTTCACCACCTGCTTCAAAACCACATCCTTTCTCCCACCCAGCATGGATTTAGGCTAGTTCACAGTACTACAACAGCCCTCATATCCTTCATGGACACAGTTAACCAAGCCTGAGATGTTGGAAAAATTGTGTCTTCTCCCTTTCTTGATCTTTCTAAAGCCTTTCATACTGTATCTCACTCTCTTCTTACTAAACTCTCATACATAGACACCTCACCACAAACCCTAAACTGTTTCTGAAACTACCTCACTGACAGGCAACAGTAAACTAAATGCCAGCATGCTTTCTCACCTTTCCTTAACACAACCACAGGTGTTCCTCAAGGATCCATACTTGGGCCTCTTCTGTTTAGCATTTTTATCAACAACTAAGGATAACAACTTATCATCCTTAACCCCAGTAAATATTGGTGTTCCACAAGGATCAATCTTAGGTCCCCTTCTTTTCTCATTATTTATTAACGACCTACACTTGAATGTGCCACAGGCTACTTGCATTCAATATGCTGACGACTCTACTTTGATGTGCACTGCTAAAAATGTTTCCTCCCTCCAGTCCATCACCCAAACAGTTTTTCAAAACGTTGAAAAATGGTTTATGCAACATTGTCTCCTCCTTAACCCCAAAAAAACTAAGCTTCTTCTCTTTACTCCAACCAATAAATCTCCCACACCATTATTCACTATCTCCTCAAATAATTCTACCTGTATAAACCCTGATATGACCACTCGACTGTTAGGTGTAACCATTGACAACCGTCTCAACTTCGATGACCATATTAACTCTACTATTAAAGCTGTAAATAAAAAGATTGGGATGCTCTATAGAATTAAACCCTTCCTTACCCCAATAGCGAGAAAAACCATTGCTCAGACCCACCTGATCTCTACTCTTTTTTATGCCTCAGCTTTATACACTAACTTATCAAAAAACAATACTTCTAAACTCTCTACCTGCTATAATAGTATAGCAAGATTCATTACTGCTACTCCCCTCAAAACTCACCACTGTCTCAACCTCAAACAACTCAATTGGCTAGAGCTAAATAACCACTTACTCTACCAACAATTACTCATCATTCATAAGACCCTTTACTTCCCTGATGTTACTCCTAGTCTGACAAAACTAATTTCACCTTATAAAAACCTAGCCACACTTCGCTCTGCCAATAAACTTCTAGTATCTGTTACTAAATCATACAATAAAGCTGGTGACGCATTATTTTCAAACTCCATAGGTAAAAACTGGAATAAACTTCCTCAAGAAATAACTAATCAACACTCTACTACGCTTTTCAAAAAACATATCAAAGAACATCTTAAAACTCAATGGCTATGTCCTTGTACTAACCCCGACTGAAAACATGTCTCCATATACCTAATCTTGCTCCCCTTCCCTTACTGAGCTCCTAACTCACTCTTTCAATTGTTGAGAGTCACTTCTTAGAAGTATGCCTTACTAATAATCTTTTTTCTCCCCTTATAATTTATTCCTGCATTGTTTCCTTCTGTCTTATTAGTCTAACTATAGCACCATGCTTTTATTTATTCTCTTTTTTATTTCTACTTTTTAACTATTTTAAATTCTTTTGCAATTTCTCTGGTTAACTTGTATATTTTTGTGCAGATTAGTTTTTTCTTTTTTGATATATAATTGTTGCGTGCCTTTCTGGAGCTTTTCTCCCCGGGCCTCTACTGTAAATGGATACATGTCCAGCTAGACTAGCCCGGTCAACAAATGTAAAATAAAATAAATAAAAATAAAATAAAAACTTCCACACCACTCTTACTCAAGGTACAGTCATCCAATATGCAGATGACTCTACCATCATCTGTGCTGCCAACTCTTCATCAGAACTTCTACAAGTCACAGAAGTGCCCTGACTTCCTCTGAATTATGGATGAATAATAATCACCTTGTCCTGAGCCCCAAGAAAACTAAACTCATACTTTTTGTTTCCCCCCAAAAAAACAGATCCATAAACAAAGATAAGTTCACTGTTCTTGCTCAGACAATACCATCATTGATATCGTAACACATACTAAACTCCTAGGTGTCATAATAGATGAAAACCTGACATTTGACCTGCACATTCAGACCAATATGAAAAACACATGAAAAACTGGGATCCCTCTACTGGCATAAACATTTCATCAACTACTCTGCAAAATTATCCCTAGCCTCTTCCTTTCTATTACCTTCTCTTCTTAAAAGTGCCCCTCCTCACCAATATCCAATCATGTCCAAAATCCAAATTAAACTCATGCTATAATAAAATTGCTAAGTTTGTAACCAATGCAACATACTCATCATCATCATCATCATTATCACTACACCCACTAAACTGGCTAGAACTTCCTAATTATCTCACATACATTCAAGTAACCACTAAAGACAAAAACTTAGCTTTAAGCCATCAAATTGCCCTGCTCAGCCATTGGATTCTTCTGGCACGACCATCTTGGATGCCGGCAATGATACAACATTATGCACATCCGTGGAGGCCTTGCAGATCTCAACTTTGGATGTTCAGGGGGAACAGCAGCTGATTATTTCTGAGGGACCTAGGGGTGTTCCAGAGATTTTGGTCAGGCAGGAAGTTCCAACTACTATTACTGAATGCTGTCCAGGGTCAAAGCCTTTAAGTTTTATAAGGCGGACATTCCCTTGAAGAAAAAGCAAAAGACTAAGCATATTTCTCCAGCTCCTAAGGACCCACAGAATTTTACTCAGGGCTTGTTTAATACTTTGATGACTTTGAAACCTCCTCATGGGGTCTCAGTTCTTAGCCCCCCTTGGCCTAAACCCCCCTTAAAAGACCCAGGGGCAGGATTCCTCAGAGGAGGTGGATTCAGATGAGGAATTCCTTGCTTATTCATCTCATTCCCTCTCCTTTAGACTATGGATCTGAAGAAGAGGAATCTACTACTCTTTTGTCACTCCTTTTGAGGAAATTTCTTTTGGGGACACAATTTCCAGAGTGATGGAGTTTTTTAAATGGGATTGTGCCCAGATTTCTGAGGTACTCCTGCAAATGGGTTCTCCTAGACCTTATGCTATTCCTCCTGTATTGGCTGCTTGGTTGGATGTCTTTCCTACTGCATCTAAGGCTCCTGATTCCCAGCCTTGTGCCCCCAAGAAACCTGACAGGTTTTATAGGGTGTCTGAGGACTGTAAATTTCTATATAGGTGCCCTTCTGCTGACCCTTCTGTGATGTCTGACAAGCCATCTCAGTTGCTGCCTTCTACCAAGTTACTTCCTTCTGATAAAGACAGCAGAACTATGAAAAGGCTAGGTAAGAAGGTTTATAGCCCTGCTACCTTAACTTTTAGGGCTGTCCTTTATCAGACCCATATGTCCAGGTATATTTTGGCTCTTCTTTCTCAGGCATGTTGGGTAATTTCTGATCTCCTGGACTCTGAAGGGAAGACTTCTGCTCTTTCTCTGTTAGGGACTTCATCCCAGATGGCTCGCCATTCCACTAAGTGTAGTTATGATGCAGCAGATGCTCCTTCTAGGGCTGCTGTCTTCAGTTCTGTAATGAGGCAATGTTCCTGGCTTTGGCTTCAACTTTTGCCTGATGATATTTGGGCTAAGTTGATGGATACTCCCCTGAGCAACAAACACTTGTTTGGTGAAGCTGCTGCAGGTTTATTTAAGTTTCATCAGGATAAAGGCAAGACCTTGCAGGAACATAAACTTGTTTTTGTTTCTCCTGTGCCTAGATATCAGAGAAATTACCCCAATAAGCCAGCCTTTGTTCGTAAGCAGTCTTGCCCTCCCCCAAGGGTAAGAAGGGTGGGAAGCAGCCTTCTCCTGCTAAAGCTATGTAAACTTCTGTACCACAGAAGTCTCCTTTTCCTGACAAACCAGGTGCTCTGACTATCCTGTTGTTCTCACCCATATTCCTCTTTCCCTTGTCTTTCCCTTTCTCTTCCTGTTTGGTTAAACATTACTCAGGAATTTTGGGTTTTGTCCATTACCTGCCTAGGGTATTTCATGGTCTGTAAATCTCTTCCCCCTTTTATGGGCATTCCTCAGCCCCCTCAGGAACAGTTGCTTTTCTTCCCAGGGGTGCTGAAGTCTCTCTTGACTCAGGGAGCTATTCAGGAAGTTCCAGTTTCCCAAAGTGGAAGGGGTTTTTACTCCAAAATGTTTTTGATGCCTAGGAAAGAGTGCACTTGGAGACCTGTTCTGGACCTCTCTCATTGAAACACTTTTCTAAAGCTTCCCTATTTTTTAAAGTTGTCCTTTCTGACTTTGTTTCCTCTTCTGCTTCCTGAAGCTTATCTGGTGTCTCTTGACCTCAATGATGCTTTTCTTCATATGCCGATTCATCCCCTTTTCAGGAGGTTTTTACATTTCTCTGTTGCTTCATGACATTTTCAGTTCTCTGCTTTGTCCTTTGGCCTTTCTGCTGCCCCAGGGGTATTCACCAACTGCCTTGCTCCTGTGATTGTTTTTTGCAGGCTAAGGGGGATCCAAGTCTTTCCCTGCTTGGATGACCTTCTGTTTCAGGCATCCTCTCTAAGACACTTTGTTGCAAAATCTTCATTTTGCAGTCTCCCTGCTGCAGACCCTGAGGTTCAGTATAAATTTCAAAAAGTCCTTTCTGACTCCTCCTCAGGATGATGTCTTTCTGTGGTGCTGGATCCAGACTGTCCCTATTCTGGCATCCCTGCCTTACCCCAAGGCACTCACTCTCATTTCCTTTTTTCACTCCCTTCTTCCTCTGACCTCAGTAACAGCAAGGGAACTTCTGAGAGCTGTGGGTTCCTGGCTTCCACCATTTTATTACTCCCTTTTACCAAACTCCACATGAGAAAAGTTCAGTGTTTTTTAAAGTCAGTTTAGCTTCTTATCACCTGGAATGTTTAGTTTCTCTTCTTCCATGTCTCAAGCTGGAACTTCAGTGGTGGATTCAGCAGTTGACTCTCAATCCAGAGCTCCCTTTTCATCCACCTCTTCCCTCTCAGGAACTGTTCACAGAAGCGTCAGATGTGGGATGGGGAGCAGCTTTCAGCTCCCTAAAGGTGCAGGGAGTCTGGTCGCCTCATCAACAGAAATACCACATCAGCGTCAAGGAGATGAGAGCTCATCTGATGACTGTTCAGGCCTTTCATCCGCTTTTTTGCCCAGGGCCTCTCCAGGTGTTTACAGACCAATGCCACAGTGATGTGGTATGTCAACAAACAGGGGGGACAAGGTCTTATCTTCTTTGTCAGTTGGTACTCCTAGTGTGGGAACTAGCTATCCAGTATCAAGTGACTCTTCAGGCAGTTTACATTCCTTCAGGACAAAACATTGTGGCAGACTCTCTGGCCAGGTCCATAACTCAGTCCCACAAAGAGATGCTTCACAGGGATGTGTTTTTGACTTTGTCCACCAGTGAGGTACTCCTGAAAAGGATCTTTTTGCCTCCTCTCTGAACAGACAACTTCCTCTATTTTGTGCCAGAGTCCCAGGTTCTCTGGTTTGCTAGGTGGATGCCATTTCTTTTTCTTGGAAGGGGGTGTTTCTTTATGCTTTCCCTCCCCTTCCCATCATTCCAAAAGTCCTGTTTAAAATATAACAAGATGCTCCTAAAATCTTGTTGGTGACTCCCTTTAGGCCAGGACAGCACTGGTTCCCTCTTCTTCTGCATTTAGCCTAGGGCAGTCATCACAAGTTACCTCAGAGGGTGGACCTACTCACACAACACAAGGGATCTCTCATCCATCCCCATGTGTCCACTCTTCAACTGACACTGTGGGTGATAGAATTTTGATTCCACATAGACACCTTTTTTGAGGACATGCTTAGGACCCTGCTGGAGGCCAGGAAACCCACTACTAGGAAATCTTACTTATCCAGATGGAGAAGGCTTCCTGTTTAGTGTCTTTCTTATAAGCTGGATCCACTTTCTGTGGATGTTCCTTTGTTTCTCTCTTATCTATGTGAACTGCTCAATACTGGGTTGGCTTATTCTTCTGTTAAGGCTCACTTATCAATCCATTGCCTACCTTTATCACCTCCTCTAGCTTCTAGATTTGAAGCTAAGCAATTCCTTAAGTGTGTCCTACATATTAGACCTCCCAGGAAGCTTGTTCCTCCTCCCTGGGATTTTAATTTTGTTTTAGAAAAAAACTGACCAGTGGCAGCTGGTGACTTCAAATCAAGCGGGGGCTGCTGGACACAGCTGAATGGGTGTGGCCAATGGGAAGGGTGCAGCCAACTAGAAAGGGGAGGAGCTATGCTCAAAACCACAAAAACTGGAACTTTAATTAGATCCCTGGGTGCCAAACCATCATTATGAGAGTCCACTCAAGACAAAATGAAGTGTAGAAGAAAAAAATATTTCAATGCATTGGCTGCATAACAGCTTACTTAATATCTAGATGGAAACAAAAGGGTTTTGAGGCATGAAAAAATAAATTACTTTTTAAATGCATTACTGGAATGCCATTCAAAATCACGTATAAAATAAAACAGGCAGCACCCAACTCAAACCACTTTTCCTTGCACTGCAGTTCTAATTATAATTTATATTCAGCTTTATAAAAGTACCAAGTAACATGCTGAAAGTAGCAATCTCTGTGATACCCCCAGTTGTAAAAATGTTTCTTATCCAAAAAAGACCTGCTGCCTTGACAACAACTATCTACTTGTTTCATAGGGAAAACATGATCAAAGTAAAAAATGAACAGCAAACAAGAAACAAGCTCAAGATAAATTGCTTAAAGGATTACTGCACAGGTTATGGACCACACATGATAGATTGGCATTCTGTTTAGTTTACGGGTAAAGCCAGCGAAAATGACTGCAAGTCTCCAACAAAGGTAATGAGCTTCTTAAAATACTGTAATCCTGTCCTTTATTACAAATACTGTCATATGCATTTCAATATCCAAGGCTTATACGTTATCTAGTTATGTAAGTATTCTCTGCATGGCAACAACAAAAAGGCTTTCAATGTTGGTAATTCTTTAACAGTATGCTTATTAAACCTTACTTGCATCTTACAATCTCAGACAAGCTTACCTGATGGTCATGAAAGCATTGCTACTTAAACACAGAGCAACGGGCACTTTCTGAATAATAATAAGTATAAATCAACAGTATACAAATATGACAGAAAACCAGAACATTTTGCAAAATCAAGCAAGGACATATGAAAAGCCACTGTAGTACTTGTGTCTACCTTGGATGGGGGATACTCTGCACACTTACACTGCATAACTGCTCCTTACCTTGCTTGGGCACATCCAGAGTCACTACATGGGGGAGTGGGGTGCAACAAGCATGTCACAATTTGAAATGTCTCTGGCTGACTGTGATGGCCCTGACACATTTGTTATACCTCTCAACCTCAGAGCAAGAAATCTGGACAAAGCCATACATAGAAGTGGGACAAAGGCCCAAAAATAAGGACAATATTTAAATATTGCTCTTATAAACTTTCTAATAGAATAGTAGGTCTTGCATTAGTATGAATTTTCTGAAGGGTATGAAATCTGAAACTCAAATGTCTGTCATTATTTACTAACTTCAGTCTTTAATGATTTGCCACTAATTTGCCAGAAAACCACAATTTTATGAAAAATTGACCAAAAATATGATGCAAAAATATAAAATAGCCACACAATACAGCTGGGAACCTGTCAGAGAAAGGACAGTTTTTTTAATATTAGTACTGTTAACTTGAGTAGCTGACAAAATAAACAAATCTACATGCATTTCTGAAATAAAAGTAATCTATAACTCTGATTATTACAGTTATTTATTAAATGTAAACCCTCCACATTTTCTTCCAAAATTGCCATTTTGCAGAGGGATTATTAGAGGGAGAGCAACAGTTTAAGCCAAAATCGGGGACAGTTGAGAGGTTTGTTTATCCCTAATTCTATAAAGCAATTTATTTTCACATACTCCTCAACCTGTTAATGCAGGAAATCTGGACAAGGCCAAATATATTGGGGGAACATACAAACAGTACTAAAAATTGCTCTTGTATAAACTTAGTTGATAGAGTAACGGGTCTTGCTTTAGCATGCATTTTTCTGAAGGTTATGAAGTCTGAAACTCAATGTCTGTCATTATTTAGTGACTTAATTCCTAAATGAGTTAACAGAAAACCACAAATTTTATGAGGAACAAACCAAAAATAAGCAAAAATCTATTAATTCTGTGAAAATCTGGACAGTTGAGAGGTATAGTTCAGCCGGGGCTGTCTTTGAGTTTGCCACCCTTCCCTCTCACAAAATCATGGTTGAATGGAGCCTCCCCCTGCAGCCATTCCAGTGTTGGCTATTTCACCCCATTTACCATAAATACTGTAATGTGCATACTGCTTTACTTCTACGATGATTTGGATTTCATTTGAAAGTTTTATTTTGCATTTTACAGCACAAACACTAAGACATCTGCTAAACAATGCAATGCAGTCTCACAATGAAAATAGACTTAGCATTAAAACTTTTCCGCACTTGAAACTCACATTCATTACAGCATTGAAATCCATATTCAAAGAAAATACATTTGGCTAGTATAAAGATTAAATTTGGGCTGTTTTCAAATGATAGGTCCCTTGCACAGAAGACGTACATGTGCTGTGTGATACACCTTCCTGATTATATTAAATTATATTCCTTGTATAACACAGTACAGTTGTTAGAGGATGTTTTAAATGTATTGTTTTGAACATTTTTCCAATAAACAATTAAACAAAATGCCTGCACCAATAATGACAAAAACTGCCCAATTGAGAACATTTCCATCATAAAAGTCTTCTCATTAAATATGCACAATCTCTACAGAAGTAAAAGTCATCTAAATAATTCCACATTAAAGAGATCTGTAATTAATGAAGAGGTTGCTGCTAGCAAACAACTTTATATTTCATTGTTTCATCTACAAATAAAGTGTCTGCATATTTGCCAAATAAGACATTCTCAGTATGGTAGCATCCACCAACTGTGGGAGTAGAACCCTCAACCTTCTGCATCAAAAGCAAGTACACTACCTGTTGTGCTATTAATAATGCAAGCGGACTTAGCATACGCAGCACTAAACTTTTCTTCCCCTGCAGCTCTCAGCTCCTTGTAAAATCTACTAGACACTCAACCGTATCTCAAGTGTATCTCTCAACTTTGCAGCACAAGAAATCTGGAAAAAACAAAATGTATTGGGGAGGGGGGACAAAAGCCCAAAAACCAGGGACACATTTTAAACACTGCTTGTATAATCTTGGAAATTTGCTAATATAAAATGCTGTGTTACCACCATACATTTCACTGCCAAGTCTTGACCCCAGTGCAAAACAGCCAGGGCAACATACCACTGTGCCAAATCAGCTGTTTTATGAAAGAAAGGAAAACTGTAACTTAAATGGCTAACATTTAGTGAATTCAATTCTCACCATAGCTGTCAACCTCTTAGCACAAAACACCTGGACAAAGCCAGTAATGGGGGAATACAGCCCTCAAACATATTCAGTGAATTCAGTTCTCACCATAGCTCTCAACCTTAGCACAAAAAACCTGGACGAAGCCAATAATGGGGGAATACAGTTCCAAACATAGGGACAAATTTCAAATATTCATCTTATAAACTTAGAAAATTGCTAGAATAAAAGGTTTTGTGTTACTATGTACTTTCTGAAGAATATGAAGTCTGAAATTCAAATGCCTGTCAATTTTTTTTATTTATTTAACATTTGTTAACCAGGAAAGTCTGACTTGGAACAAAAGCCAATTTTCAGCAGAGGCCCAGGGAAAAATACTGCAGACACATGTCTTTGTAAAATGGGAGGACACCAGAGCAAACCCACACAGGGAAGACATGCAGACTCCACACAGAAGGCACACCAGCCAAGAATCAAACCAGAGATTCTGTAGCTGTGAGGCAACAATGCTACCAGTGCACCATCAACTATTTAAGGAAGTAAAAAATTTGGAAACCACAGATTTTATGAGGAACAGAACAGAACAAAATATGAGGCAAAAATCTGTAAATGTTTCACAAATGGTGGTGGGTAGGGAATTCAGGCTCTTGTTACCTGCACACAGATTAGCACTGCATAGACTTCTGGGGCATCCGCAGTCTGCTGCCTTCTTCCTGAATCCGGACTGGTAAGGCAGCCATCCGGATTCACTCTCTGTGTGAGGGAGAAGTTATTGGATTGTACCATTGTGGTTCACAGCTGGGAGGGCTGCAGTCCGATATCACGAGCCGCCACTGAAATTGACCCAGGCTCCTTTTAAGCCTGCAGCTTCAGCTTCCTTGCAACATTCCTCTTGGAAGAGTGTTCTTCTGTTACCCATTACTTTTGCCATATGGGTGTCTGAGCTTCAAGCCCTTATGGCTTGTCCACCTTTTTTTGGTGTTTCATAAGGACAGGGTGTCCCTTCGTACTAATCCTTCTTTTATGCCCTGGTGAATGAGTTGTCCCCTAATCAGTCTATTCATTTGCCCACTTTTTTCCCCTTCTCTGCAGTCTGCCAGTGAGAAGGTGCTCCAAACACTGAATGCACATAGATAATTCAGATTTTATTTAGCTAAGACTAAGACTTTTTGTAAAGCTGATAAGCTCTTTGTTTCTTTTCATCCTAGGTCCTTAGGATTGGCAGTGTCCAAGCAAGATATTTATTCTTGGATTTCTAAAGCCATTTCTTTTTATTATTCCTTTCATTGTAAGAGCCTTCCTTTTTCTATTAAGGCTCATTCTATTAGAGCTGTGGCTTCTTCTGGTGCTTTTTTCAAGGGGTTGGATACTAACTCTATTCTTGAGGTAGCTACCCGGACTTCTCTGCATACATTTACCAAGCACTACAAGTTATATGGAATTTCCAGAGCTAGAGCTTTGCTAGGGTCATCCTTCATGGGTTCCTAGAAAGCTCTACTGGTCCATCTTCATCCCTCTCTTCTTCCTGAGCTTTTGCACTCTCCCTTTTGTAATGAATACTGCAGCGGTGAAATGGAAGGACATAGTACAGTTGTGTAAAATCTTACAATAACATTAGATGTCCTTCTGTTCACTGTTCCAGTAGTCACTCCCTCCCCCCATCCTTTTCTCTTCTGGATATACTGATTACCTCTTTTCTCCTTGGATTGGCATTCCTACTGGGGTTCACATTTCTGAGGATGGTATGTCTGGATGTCACCTTTATGCCCTATGTTACATGAGGAGCATACATGTGACATATGGTGTACCTTAAAGCAACTTAAAGGCTTTGGTATACTGGCCAGACATGGGGCCACCCTGAGCAGATGATCCCTATTGTAATGAACACTGCAACAGTAAAGAGAAGGACATCTACTGTTATGGTAAGATCTTATACAACTGTACGTTCTGTATAGAAAAGATCAATTAAATAGTATGGTGGGTGATCTAAGCAAAGCCTTAGGCTCAATTCAACATAATGTGTTATTATGGGAAATATCTGAAGCATATAAGTAACAAGATAAAAGGGTCTGTATTACAGCTTGTAAGTTAGTATAGCTAAGGCATTAGTAAATGGCTGGTTAAGTGAAGAAATAGTACTCAAAAAGGGTGTAAAAGAAGGATGCTGACTAAGCAATATAATATTTGCATTGGTAATGAATATGATTTCCTCAGATGTTTGAGAAATGGAGAACATTTGTTTTCTAATGAAGGTATAACTATGTCGATTATGCTATTTTATGCAGATGATATAATTGTTGGGAAAAATAGTAAAGGAATGAGTAAAGTGATAAATGATTTACCGGAATATGTACAATCATAGATTTATATATATAAAACATACCTTCCCACCGTATCGAATTACTCTGTTTTTGCCGAGTTTTGGGGTCCAAATAATGGGGGGCCACGATTCCCAAGTG
This sequence comes from Protopterus annectens, assembly GCF_019279795.1. Classification (NCBI taxonomy): domain Eukaryota; kingdom Metazoa; phylum Chordata; order Ceratodontiformes; family Protopteridae; genus Protopterus; species Protopterus annectens. The sequence continues at coordinate 1,645,636,422 of NC_056731.1, read as the reverse complement.
GCACCTCTTCATTTCCGATTTTTTTCCCAGCTATTTTGTAAAATGTTGTTCTCTTTCTGAGCTGACGTCATCACATGCAAGATGACATCAGCTTTGCCAGCCTGTCGGAATTGTGCTCAAGGGCTCATGTGCACACATTTCTGGCTGGCTGCTACTGTTTGAATGAATGAATCTGCGAGCGGGAAGGAAACAGCTTCTAGCTGTCCAGCTTTTCTAGTGAATGGAGTTATGGAGTTATTTTCAGAGCAATTGGCTGCTGCAAGAGTCCAGCTTTCTAGTGAACGGAGTTTGAGCTGCTTCTGAATGGTATTTGTTGTTCCACTAGTGAAAAGCTGCTTCTGAATGGATAAGGTATTTGTTCTCCAGTTAGTTATCCCAAACAACCGCTTGCTTTTAAAGTATTTGTTCTTGTTCTGCAAGTGAACGGAGTTTGATTTTAAGGTATTTGTTCGGCAACTGAATGGAGTTTGAGCTGCTTCTGAACGGACTCATTTCAGGACTAGTGCTTTTGCGGCAAAGAGTGTATGTGTAAATGCCCCCAAAGGAATACACCTGGTGACTAGAGGTACTCAGGCTCAAACCCTGTACCTTGGGTACAGATAAAAAGAGCCTAAAGTCCCTAGCCACCACCACTTGTGAATTTATGCGTCATATTTTTGTTCTGTTCCTCATCGAATCTGTGGTTTTTCAGGATTTTTGTGGCAAATCACTGAAGGATTAAATTCACTAAATAATGACAGGCATTTGAATTTCAGACTTATTATTTCATAAAATAAATGGTAACACAAAACCTTTTATTCTCGCAATTTTCTAAGTTTATAAGATCAGTATTTGAAATTTGTCCCTATTCTGGGGCTGTATTCTCACATTATTGGTTTTGTCCAGGTTTTTTATGCAAAGACATTGAGAGCTATGGTGAGAGGTGAGAACTGAATTCTGTATTCCCCCATTATTCGCTTTGTCCAGGTTTTTTGTGCTAAGAAGTTGAGAGCTATGGTGAGAAGTGAGAACTGAGTTCACTAAATGACAGCCATTTAAGTTTCATTCTTCCTATCTTCTTTCAACCCAAAAATTGATGGATATTTGGGGTTTTTTTTGTTACAAAGATACACATGGCAGGACACGTATGTTCTCTGACTACAAGGTTGGAAAGCCTGATGATCCTTGGGTGGAGATGATGTACGTGATGGGTCCCGAGAAGTGGAGAGTGGGCAATGTGTAGTGGTATGGTTAGACTCGACTTGCACCCAGAGAAAGGATGATTGCTGCGGGGGGGGGTGGGGCGATGGGTATGAAAACATGGGTCGAGGCGTGCCAGTGTTGGATGGAGTGGTCCTAATTGGACCACCTCGTGGATGTAAGCAATAGTGTGTAGTGGGCAGAGCATTCGCCTAACGAGCAGGCATTCCCGGTTCGAGTCCCACTGCAGCACAGTCTATTTTACATGGCAAAGCACGTTATAACCAATAGTTTTGTTGCAAAACCCACTAAATAACACATAAGTATGAACTAGAGTACTGCAGGAAATGCACATGTAAAGTAGCAGTGTCATAATGAATAAGGCACTAGTAACCAGGTGTAAGCACAACTAAGCAGTAGTAAGCATATGTAAGCATGTTTATGTGCATTTGTGTGAGGGTAATCACTGCCTACACAGATTAAGCAATGTGGAAGCTAACTGAGTCTAAGAAACTGTAATCGGAAGTTAGCAGTGCTTAACTCCACACAAACCAGCGTACAACTGCTTTAAAGTGCCTTAATCACTCTGTATCCAATGGCCCGTGTTCTGCCCAGACACAAAATAAACAGCCTCTGCAAGGCTCGAACCCAGAACCATGCACAAAGTGATTTACCAGTAAGCCATGAGAGATATATATAAATCTGATGTTTTCAGAAACATAACATCCAGCCCAGTCATGCAACAGTACAGAGAATGTATACCTACATCTAGATGTATGTGTGTGTGTGTAAATATATTAATATCTAAACAAATACAACATATCTATATATATGTAGTTTTATATGTATATATGTGTGTATATATATATATATATATATATAGATATGGATCTACCTGACTAGATTGACACGTTAAAAGAGCAAAAACGACTTCACCGATGCCAGAAGATCGACAAGGCAGAAGACCGACGGAGGAAGACACCGACGCCGAGAACACTGCGATGGGGAAAGGATGTGTAAGTATGCAGTAGTGACGGACGTTAGGGTGCGAGTAAGGTAAGTGTGCGATGTTGACGGTGTGTAGGGATAGGGGTGGGATAAGTGAGTTAGGGTTAGGGCGCGGGTTAGGTAAGGGTGCGAGTAAGGTAAGTGTGCGATGTTGGCGGTCTGTAGGGATAGGGGTGGGATAAGTGAGTTAGGCTTAGGGCGCGGGTAAGGTAAGGGTGCGAGTAAGGTAAGTGTGCGATGTTGGCGGTCTGTAGGGATAGGGGTGGGATAAGTGAGTTAGGGTTAGGGCGCGGGTTAGGTGAGTGTGCGATAGTGACGGACCTTAGGGTAAGGGTTTGGGTTAGGGTTGTAGATAGTTGTGTATGTATGGGTTAGTGTTGGTTTGTAAGGATTTTGGTGTGCTTGTGTTGTGTGTGTGGGTTTTGGATAGGGGATTTGTTTTGTTTGTTGTTATGATGTGTCGAGTGTATGAGGTGTCGTGTTTGTGAACTGTCGATCTTCTGGCGTCGGTGAAGTCGTTTTCGCTCTTTTAACGTGTCGATCTAGTCAGGTAGATCCATATATGTATATATATATATATATATATATATACACAAATATATGAACATATATACATGCAAATGCCATCTACACATATATATGTCAACACCATCATGTCCACATATACACAGCAAGTTCCATATATGTACGCAGATATATATCTCTGTAGGTATAGATGGCCATAGTTATAGATATGTAAGCAAATATATATACCCATATAGGTATATATGGCCAGACATCTGTAGATAACAGTGGTAGATTAACAGAAACATATGTGTCCACATGCACCATTAATGGGGTTGAGAGGCTCCAAACAATATACATCTCGTACGAATTGGCATACACCCCCAAGCCAAACACGTCCTCTCTGCAATACACTACCAAGTTCATTTTATTGTAAGTGTTTCATTTAAATAGGGATTTAAATTAATCTTCTTTTATGTTTCACATGTTTATATGACATTCCCCTCTCCCCCACCCACTAGGGGGGGTGACCAGTACAGGCCCATCCAACCCAGCCTCTCCTGGACCCATATTTACTTTACGCACAGTTCCGTCTCCCCCCCAGCTGCACACCACCACACATTGCCCACCCTCCACTCCTCCTCCCCTCGAGACTCATCCTGTATGCTGTCCTGACCCAAGTATTCTAGGTCTGCCACACGCTGTAGTCCATGCACATAGCAATGCGTACCTTTGCAGTCATGCTTTTAGAGGAAAGTAGAATACCCAATTTTTGGGTTGCCCCGCATGGGACGAATGTTTCCCTGGTAATAGCAATAGACTTCAGGTGTGACTTTATTTACATTAACGGTTTTATTTGTACGTATCGCAAAGCATACATGGCACACAAAGTTGCCCGGTAAACACACGAAACCTAATAGGAACATCTAATTCAGGTATATGGGAAGCACACGACCCTGGTATACACATGGTATTACAGGTTCCCCTCCTGATAAATAAATTACTGTCTAATGAAGATGCACTGCTTTAAAGTGCCTTAATCAGTCAGTATCCATTGGCCCGTGCTCCGTCAAGCAACAAAATAAACAGCCTCTGCAAGGCTCGAACCCAAGACTGTGAACACCATACCCAAAGTGATTTACCACTAAGCCATGCCAGATATACATAACTCTGATGTTGTCATTAACATAACATCTAGCCCAGTCATGCAACAGTACAGAGAATGTATACCAACATCTAGATGTGTTTGTGTGTGTGTGTGTGTGTGTGTGTGTGTGTGTGTGTGTGTGTGTGTGTGTGCGCAGTTATATCCATATCTAAACCGATACTACATATCTATATATGTAGAAATAGTCTGAAATATATTCATAGATATAGATATATATAAACATATATATATACATGCAAATCTACAAATATATATATATATATATATATATATATATATATATATATAAATAACAATACCTATATGTCCACATATATACAGTATGTTACATATATGTACGCAGATGTATATCTCCGTAGGTATATACGGACATAGTTATAGATATGTAAGCAAATATATATACCTATATAGGTATATATGGGCATACATCTGTAGATAGCAATGGTAGATTAACAGAAACACATATGTCCACATGCACCGTCAATGGGCTTGGGAGGCCCCAAACAATATACGTTTTGTAGTAATTGGCAACCCCCCCTCCCCACAGCCAAACACGTCCGCCCTGCAATACACTACCAAGTGTTGCAGATCTCATAACCAGGACCTGACATGACATGGGCACAAGATGCTAACAATACTACATCCCACCTGTATGATGTCAGGCTGGTATTGGTAACATATCATGCAGTACAGTCTGGCTCCCATGGGAGATTTAAAATGTGAATGCTATCAACATCCCCAAGATACATATACACAGGCACATATATGCAGATACAGATATGCATATATATATTTATATATATATATATATATATATATATATATATATATATATATATACATGTGACTACACATTCATGCCTAGAGATATGTACAGTCAGATACATATATAGGAACAGCAACTATGCCTACAGTTCACACCTGAGCCACCCATACAAATGTTAATCATTGCCTGCAACATATACCCACAGAGGGGTCATAGGGAAAGACACCACACACACAGGTTTGCAGGATTGGAAGACCTTTATTTGTGTACTATTACAGTTCTATATACTATTGCTACTGTACTTGGGATTGTCCTCACAGACTTGCTGTGTGTGAGGGGTCACATCTGCTTTCCACATGTGTGCCATTGGCTACAGACAGACTTCCTAAGGACATCATTGTTAAGTACCGCTGCTTGTATGTACAGCCCCTGTGATAGTGAGTGAAATCTGCAACAGGGATATTGTAGCTATATGGTAGGTGCCATACACGTGCCTGTCTGCATGGACAGGTGACACCGTCAGCACAGCCACACTCTCACAGGGACACGCACACACTGACACACTTGTTAGGGGCAGGATTGAAACCCATCAGTAGTGGGATTGCCACAACACATCACTGTGCAGGTATCACATGCACCACACTGGTCATATGGAGGTTGTATGGGCGAAGGGTATGGGGAGGTGTCTGACATCGAACAGCATGCATCAGTATGCCATTGGGGGTTGTAGTGAGTGTGGATGTGATCTTATGCATAATACAACACACACAAAAACACACAGGGTGCCAGTACTGTCATGAATGGGTGCATTTCTGCATAGGTATGTGGTGATTGACTGTGGCAGATGGCTATACAAAGGTAGGTGATGGGTATACCTAGGCATCAGGCCACATGACAATGGTCTGCATTGTGGCTCAAGCCTGTGGTTTCTGCATTTGCCCACACAGGTGGGTATTGTATCCACCATCCAGTCACCTGGGTGCCCATTGCGTGTGGCCAGTGCTATGCATCGCCTGCCATGTATGTGTACCCTAGTTCATGACATGGACGGTGTCTGGGATGTGCACACCTCCCACATGCATGTACAGTGACATGTGGAATTGTACCTGGGGTTTTGGGCCCATGTTGTGTATACAGATTATCATCAGATGTGACACTCGTGGCCACCTGTGGCAGGAACTGGTAACGGACAGCATGTTAACCCTGCACCTACATTGATAGCATGTTAGTGGCATTCCCTGGCATCGGTGGCATCTGTCCATACAGGCCATGTTTTCAGGCATGGTATGTCCTTTTCACCACAGGTGTTGCAGGTGTCCAGTGGGGAACATGGGGAAGGTGCACTGTCTGCATGTGTGTGCCTATTGGACAGATGGACAGGGTGCCATGCCCTCTGTAGGCCAATGTAATCACTCCATAGTTACTATCAGTTGCCAATATGCAGCATACCACACACATATTGGCTGTTGCCTCGGCATGTGTGTGTGTATGTGACATGGGTTGATAGTGTGCTCTGGGTAATACTGGGGTTGCTTACTGAAATTGCCTGGCTGTGATGTCATGTGTATGGGTATGAAATTGCACCCCACATTCTCGGCTATTTCACATCTGGTATCCATGTACAGTGGGCATTGTCATATAGGGCCACCATAAAAGACATCTGCAAAACCCGCCCCACATTGGGCCCAGGTGTTACAGACTCACACCCACCTCCACACAGGGTGCGAGGTACAAATACACACACACACACACACACACACACACACACACCATGTCTGGGAATTGAACCTCTACCTACCTAGTTTAGTACACTACAACACTACACAGTTATAGTACACACCACAGAGATTACTGGAGTACTCCTTCCCCAAAGTTGTATTCCACATCGGATGACATCAGAATGACTGCCACCATAGGCCACTGGATATATACTGAGTGTGACTAGCCTAAAATGCATTGCTCCCCACACAGACAGTGGAACAGACACAAAGCATACACAACCGACATGCATGGGTATAGAACCCCTAACAGAGGTCTATGTCACACTACAGTGCTATACAGTTACAGGATGCGCTACGGGGATTGCTGGGTTACAGCTTCCCAGAGTTGTATTTCTAGATGGATGACATCAGCAGCCTTGCAGAAGATGAGCATCAGCCTTACCAAAGTAGAGCATTGCAGTTGTAGGCAGTGTGACCACCCTAAAAAGCATTGCTCTCTACTCAGACATACACACATGCTTGCCAAGGCTAGGGTTAGAACTCCTACCTAATTAGTTTATCACACTACAGCAGTGCACAGTTATGGGACGTGCCACAGAGATTACTGGGTTACAATGCACCTAAGGTGTATTTAACAGTAGATGACCTCAGCAGACTTGTCATAGTGGGGCTATGGGGAGGGCTATGTGTGTGCATGGGCCATAACCCATTCATCTCAGGGTTGACATGTCACACACCACATACGGGCACAGCCTGGGTCATATTCCACAGGTCTGTGTATACAGCTGCTAGATGACTACTTCTTTGAACAGTCATGTTGCACAGCTGGCACGTGCACCACATACTCTGTAATGCTGACAAACCGGTGGCTAGTATCTGCAGTGTGTGACATCACACCCTCTTGTGGATGTGGACCTTTGGCTATGTGCTGGGTGGGAGAGCCCTGGATGGTTCCTTGTCACAGTCACCCTCTTCCACACATCTATGTATGTCTACCTTTGGCTTATTATAGTGTGTTTTCTTTACATATATGCGTGTATTCCTATCCACTGTGTGTGCAAAGCATGTGTGGTGCATACTGAGGAGTGTCTGCACTAACATCTGTGGCTGCCAGATATGTCTGGTCCACTGGTGTTTGCAGACATGGCCTTCATGTGTTTGTGTGTGAGCATGCCCAGAATGACCTTTCAGTATGTTGTTGAATGACATTGCCTTCATTACTGTAAGTGTGTGGGCATGCCCAGTATGGCCGTCTGTACTGCATGTGTGGATCGGGTCCAAGTTGTTTGTACTGCATTGCTGACCTTTGTGTTGTACACCTACAGGTAGCATGCTGTCTCTGCAGGGTCTCCATCGATCATTTGACATGGACTATTACTACATTTCTGCATAGGATGGGGGGGTGGCACACTTGACTATTTCTACATTTCTACACAGGATTGGGGGGCACACCTGACTGTTACTATTTGTCTCCCTAGGATGGGGGGCACACCTGACTATTTCTACATTTCTACACAGGATTGGGGGACACACCTGACTGTTACTATATGTCTACGTAGGTTGGGGGGGGCACACCTGACTATTTCTACATTTCTACACAGGCTTGGGGGGTACACCTGACTGTCACTTTATTTCTACGAAGGATCAGGGGAGCAGAGCACACCTGACAACTGTACACATTTGCTAGGACTGTACTGGTATGTCGGGTACTCCATTTCAGTCTGTAGTCTTACCTATCATTCTGGCTAGAGGCATACCAGTGTACTACAGATTTTAGCTTTTACTTACCTACATATTAGTTACTGACTTCCTAGCCTTCAGAACTGACATCCCACTGCCTGACCTGCTGTAGTCTGTCTGTGTAAGCCTGGGGAGAAGGTTACCCATAGGTCTCATTCTGAGGCAATAGCACAGCCTTTGTTTGTGTTTGTCTACACCTGTCCTGCTGGCTGTGACTGTTGTTGGGTATGTGACCCCCTTGACTGGCATGTGTGAGTCACTTACCTTGTGGCTGTCCCAGTATTGAGGGTGGTGCTGCAGGGCTGCCTATGTCAGATGCACACAGTACACTCCCTACACATGTTTTGGCACAGGTAGTGTAATGTTTGGCATTCCTTTTACTGTATGTGAGAGTCGGAGAGAGGTGTTATTACCTGGGTCCCTCCCATGTCACTGTATGTGCTATGCATTGCCTCTTTGCCAAGGCCAGGGCATACTGGGCACACCTCCTTCTGCCTACTGGGGCAGGCTCAGGTTGTTCCTCCTCCAAGTCACTCTGTGCCTGTGCAAGCCTTGGCATTGGTGGGGGGCTGTGTGGTCCTGCCCCATGTTGTTCCTGCTGCAGCTGTTTCTGCAGGATCATATTGTGTAGCATGGCACATACAAGGACAATTTGGGTACATATAGCTGGTGAGTACTGCAAGGCTCCACCGGATGTGTCCAGGCACCAGAACTGTGACTTGAGCATCCCAAACATAAGCTCTATTATGATTCTTGTTTGTGCATGTGCCTCATTATGGAGTTCTTGTTTGGGTATATGTGTATTTCTGATTGTTGTCATCAGCCACGGCTCCAGTGCATATCCAGCATCCCCCACTAGGTGATCGTGTGGGATGTCCCCATTGGCAATTCTCTGGTACAGCTGCGTCAGATGCCAGATGTGGGAATCGTGATAGCTTCCAGGGCAGCCAGCACACACATTCATTATTATGCCCTGGGCATTACACATGACCTGGCAGTTGATGGAGGGGAAGCCCTTGTGGTTGATGTGGACCCTATTCCGCTCACCGGATGGTGCTTTGATGTGTATGTGCATGCAGTCTATTGCACCCACTACTTCAGGGTAATCCGCTATTTGGTAGAAGAGACTCATATTGTTGGACAACGCCTCACGGGTGTTGGGGAAATATATGTGCTCACCGACATGTGCTGACATGTCATCCAGGAACTGGTGGAGTACCCTGGATGCTGATGCCTGTTGGCCTTTGGAAGGTACCTGTAGCTAGTATTCTTAGGCCTACACATACCTTGGTATCCACTGGGATGGGTTCCCCTCTGTTAGTTCTGTGTGTCAAGCATGGCCGGCACAGCTCAACAATTTGCTGTAGGAAGTCCCTGTCCACCCTATAGAGCTCCACTATCTCCAGCTCATGTAGCCCCTGGTAAGTTACGCTGGGTCTGTACACTCTTCTCTGTCTCCTCACTGTGGGTTGGTCGGCAACATTCACATCCTCACCACCCTCAGCCACTTCCACAAGTTGTATGATAGCTATTGCAGCCCCTATCATCTTGTTGTTGTGAGTGTTAAAAGTTCCCCGCTTGTTTACACCGGTGGTGTAGGTTGTGGGAAAACCAGAGGGGAAGGTGTTTCGCTTAGTTTATAGTAGTGTTCTGTGCTGGGCTGGTCTGCTGCCTGTGTAATTGGCTGATTCTGATACATTTCACCTGTCAGCTAAGCTAGTTCTCCTTGATTACCTTCCTACTGCTGTTTTCCCTTCCCATTGCCTTCCTGTTTAAGCCTGTGTACGCGTCGCACAAACAGAGTGCTCAAATTTGCTCACTGCTGCTATTTCCAGCTTTCACCTCTTTTTCTTCCTGTAAATCCAGCTGCGTGGTGCGCACACCCACTTAGGCTTTGTAAAGAGTGCTATGTAGGTTTAGACACACCCCCTAGCTAAGCTTTGCTAAGCTAGGAGCAGACTCGGGCCACAGGGCTCTAATCCACTTACAGTATGCCTGGCAACACCCCCCATGATGTCACCTAACTCCTAGGCATGCACTAGACTATTCCTACTCTTACACTGTTGAGACATGACCCACATGCTGGGGAAAACTGGGATTCCCTATCCTTCCCCTCATTTGCATGGGACTGCCTGCTAATGCATATTTACATGTCTCACACTGAGCCCCCCCCTTAGCAACCACTACTCACTGGCCGGATTGTCTTCTGCCTGCCATTGATTTGCATGGCAGAATACTGATTTTAGTTAGAATGCTTATTTTAGGTTTATTTTATTATTTCCCCCGGTCCTGTTTGCGCACTGCTGCCCTATGCTTAAACAGCCGAGATCGGCGATAAAAAAAATAAAAGTTGATTTTTTTTTTTTTATTTTTTGATTTGTTTGCGATGCCAATGGCCTTATAGTTGGCCATTGGCATGCTTCCACAATGATATGCAGCCTTTATTTGGGGCTGTCACAGCTCCATTTTTGATTTTGCGGAAATGTGCTCAGTTACTAATCGAGTACATTTCTGCTGATTGCACTAGTCCTGCACGGGCGGTCGCAAGCTTCCTGGATCGCAAGATCACCTCATTTGCATGGATTTCACCTGCAAATGGGGCGATTTGCATACAAGGGCTTCATCCATGCAGGATTAGTGCAGTATCTCTCGTGCATGCCCCTGCAGGCTGTTCCTGGATCGCACGGCAGACATATTGCCTGCTAGAGCTCCTGCACTGATCCTGCATGCTGGGCAGGGCATAGTGAATCCAGGGGTACGTCCTAATAATGAAGTGAACAGTTATCAAGACAAAATTTTACTATGGAAAATAAAAAATCAATGAGATGAAAATGAGAGGAAACAAAGATATAATAACATCATGAATAAAGATTTTTGTGTATATCAATGGAAAGAGCTAAATAAAGATAAAATTGTAGCGATACAAGCAAGAATGGGAAGATGCAAGGATATGTTAGAGTGGCAGGATTTCTTATGGAGAATAACTATAGAGAAACTTCCAGTAAAATCAAATATTCCTTACAAAAATAAAAAAGGACAGAACATGTCATTATTGTAAAGAATTTGAAACTAGTGAACATGTTTTTTTTTCTTAGAATGCAAAATAATTAAAACATTATGGAAAAAGATTGTTGACCTGAATTATTTACAGGAGATTACAGATGTAAACGAATTCTCTATGGATATGATTGAGTATAGTTATTATAAGAACAGAAGTAGAAATTATACAAAAAGTGTTGATAAAAAATGTTTTGTATAATATGGTTGATTTGGGATCAAAGAGTAAAGGGAATCATGTTTAATGAAAAAATGGGATCTAGCTACAATGGTAAAAAGAAAAATAAGATTTTGGTTATGGGAATTAGAGTGGGAGGGTCACAGAATGGAAAATGATTATTAATTTTTAATGGAGTGGAACTGATGTTATTCTTTGAAAAAAATGTAAATAGTGCAAATATTGTATATATTTTAAATTGTATACATGTATTGTGAATAAGTGTTTTTATAACATAAAGGACCTCTACTCTCTTCAATAGGTGCCATGGGATCTTTTCCATCCCCCTGAGCTTCCACCAACTCAAGCAGATGGGACCTGAAGTTTAATGTCTTATCTTCAAAATGAATAAAATCATGTCTGAAGAAAGGCTTGAAGCCTAACACTTTTTCTAAGTCATTTTGTAATGTCTGCCAGTCAGTTATAAAGTCCCCCCTGCCATACATCATAAGATTGTTCATTACTGAATGCAGAGGTCTCTATCTGCACCAGTCAACACTTGAGTTGAAGGGAGCCATCATCCAAGCAGCCAAAGATGAGTTTTTATCACTGTCTTCACCCATTTTTCAACCTACAACTGATGGAGAAGTATCCTCATCCCAGTGACCTGAAGATATAGCGAACTTCCCCTCAGGAAAGTGGCTATTTGAGCTTCAGAGTGGGCAATAACTGTTCCTAAACAGAGGAACTAAAGTACACCCCCTCCATGGCCCACTTCTTCAACATATTTTCCAGGAAAAGCTCTTGATCCTCAAACAGCATGATCTTAGTCCTGCCCATAGCTCTACTACAGCCTTATTAACTTTCACAGATACTGTTAACTAAGCCAAAGATGAAGGCAAACTTGTTTCCTCTGTATTCCTTGATCTCTCTAAAGCTTTTGATCTAGTCTCTCACCAAAAACTCCTCTACTAACTGTCTTACCTCGAGCTATCACAACCCACATTAATATGGTTTAACAACTACTTAAGCAAGTGATACCAGTCTGTTAAATGGCTCTGCATTTTTCCCCCTTCCTTCTTATCAATGCTGGTGTGCCACAGGGCTCCATTCTTGGCCGTCTACTCTTCAATATATTCACTAACAATTTACATAAATCCTTTCAACAAACTTCCCTCATACAGTGCTCTGATGATTTGACCCTAATATGCATTTCTAACAGCCGAATACATCTTCAAGAGAATTACTCAAGAAGCTTTTATCTTTGTTGAAAGTTGGCTACAAGATAATCAGCTGCTACTAAATCCCAAAAAATCCAAACTGCTTCTTTTTCCCCAAATTCCATTTCCATAAAAAAAAACTTTAAAATTTCTCCCTTAAATAATTCCATGATTGAAGTTACCCCAAAGCCATTGCTGGAGCCTTCCTGTGTCCTGACAGAGTGCTCTTCAAACTATCTGGAGATATACAAAGCTAAGTATATTTTTCTGGTACTTCAGAGTTGTGTACTGTTAATTGTTGCTTGACTAATTTTATATCATTGCTGGCTGACTTCAGAGTTGTGCACTGTTATTTTTGCTTTAGTGTATAGTTTTTCAGATCTCTGCTGAAGGTGTTGTTTTTCCTCCCTATTCCTGTCTTGTTTAAATTTGGAGGCTTTTGCAGTTGCCCGCCCCCACTGTAGATTTGATCTGGGACCCTCCCCCCAGTCCCATCTACCTCATTCTGCCTAATAGACTCCTTCTGCGCTTGTTTTTAGTCATTTTTAATTTAATTGCATTTTTTTAAACTGTTTGGTCTAACATTGCTACATACTCAAGTATGCTAGCTTGCACTGCATTTGAATTGTTTTTACTGCTGTTTTATCTACATTTCTGTATTAAAAAAAATAAAAAATCTAAGCCTGTTTCCTGCCTTTCCTGTAACTAGTGTAGTCCAGATTCAGAATTGCTGTATCCAGGACTGTATGTAAGCTTCTGAGCCCCCCAAGCTTTCTGTGTTGGAGGGAAGCCTTCTAGCTTATCAGTGGGAGTGGTAAGTACTAGGTAACCTATCTACCACATAAGGAGTGGTTCTGGCCTAGAAATTGTAGTTATTGGCCGTTTGGGCAGTTTTTCCATCTCTCTCAACTTTCTGATTTAAAAGCCCGCATTCGCACTTGTTTCCCCCCTTTCCTGTAACTAGTTTAGTCCAGATACAAATTCTTAGTTTTAGCACTTGAATTTGCTTATTCGTGATCAGCAATTGTTCAGAACTTGTTGTAAGCACTAAATAAGATACTAATTACTACAACACTCAACCTTCCTCATTACCTAGAGGAAAACAGTTTTGGTGCTTACTTTCCTCACTTGCTTAGAGAAAAACAGCTGTTGTACTCACTCTCCTCACTTATATAGAGGAAAATAGTTTTTTATTCAGGCATGTCCAAGGGTCAGCTCCCAGTGTTCTCTCCTGTCTATCTGATGAATCTGGGCATCTTAGGGCAATGTAGAAATTGCCTCATGTACACAGACAACCCTCTCCTCCTACCACCCAACACTACAACCTGTGGGAGATGCACTTATCTAGCCAAACTGGAGGTAAAGCTCTCTCCAACCAAGACTGAACTTGACAGCCAAGAGGAGAAGATAAACACTTGCACCACACCACACTCATCACACAGTCTCACTAAATCTACACCACCAAAATCCACACATAGAAACACAAAAACATTTGCGGAGGCTCTCAATAATAATCTGCTCAAGCAACAGAGACCTCCAAAGCAGAAATGCAAGCAACCTCCACCCCCCCAACACAACCCAAATGACACATAGCCCGCAGACTTAGTGTGCCACTCAACCACAGCCAATAAGGCAAAACAACATACCCAACACACTAGTCATAGGTGACTCTATCGTCAGGCACACTGATGTCCCACTCACCAGGCTAAGCAAGGAGAAGGTTACTGTCAGCTGCCTGTCAGGTGCCAGGATCCGCCACATAACCCACGCACTCAGGTCACTGCACAACAAGTACAAATATGGCTCTGTCATTGTCCATGTTGGTGTGAATGACCTGAGACGTACCTCCCTGGACTACATGAAAAGAGACATAGAAGAGCTCTCTGATCTTGTAGCCCAGGCAGGTATGACCCTAGCCTTGAGTAGCATTCTGCCATCACCCAGAATGATACCACAGTACAAGGACAAAATGATTGACTTCAACAATTGGCTAAGCTTCTGGTGTCATTCTAACGGGATCCAGTATCTGTCTGCCTGGGATGACATGGTCGACAGACCACAATGATTTGCCAGAGATGGCCTGCACCTGTCACCCCTGGGATTCCAGATACTGGCTAAGTTTCTTGCCGACCCTCTAGTAAAACCAACCCTACATTTAGAAATACTATCCAGCTTGTAATGCATGGTGAAAGTGTGAGCAGAAGACAGACCAAGTGGCAGCCTCCAAAATGGTGGTAGTATCCAAACTGTTAAAGAAAGCACCAGAGGAAGCCACAGACATAGTGGAGTGAGCCTTAATGGGAACAGGGAGAGTCTACCATGAAACACATAACACACACTCTCCAGCCAAGACTGGAATAGCTGGTCAAGAAGAGAAGGTCAACACTTGCAGCATACCACATAGAACACATAGCCCTCCAGAACACACACCAGCTCTGCTTTCACATAAAAACACAAACCACACACCCACCTTCACGGAGGCTCTCAATAAAAATCTACCCAAACAGCAGAGATCTCCAAGTCAGAAACGCACTTGACCGCCACAACAGACCACTAATCATGAGACACATAACTCTCCTAAACAGTGTGCCACTCAACACAAACCCCTAAGGCAAAACAGCATGCCCAACAAACTAGTCATAGGTGACTTGATAGTGAAGCACACTGATGTCCCACTCAATAGGTTATATAAGGAGAAAGTAAGGGTGGCCTAATGGTTAAGGTGTTTGCCTTACAAACACAAGGTGCAGGGTTTGAGTCTCACAAGGGATAAATGGCTAGGCTTAAAATGGCTCGCAAGGGCAGTTAGCTTAGTACTAACCTATGAACCTATGAACCTATGAACAGTCAGCTGCCTGTCAGGTGCCAGGATCCACCACATAACGCATGCACTCAGGTCCCTCAACAACAGGTACAAATATGACTCTGTCACTGTACATATGGGTGTGAATGACCTGAGACATACATCCCTGGACTACATGAAAAGGGACATGGAGGAGCTCTCGGATTATGTAGTCCAGGTGGGTATGACACTAGTCCTGAGCAGCATCCTACCATCACCCAGAATTATACCACAGTACAAGCAGAAAATGATTGATTTCAACAATTGGCTAAGTTTCTGGTGTCATTCTAAGGGGATCCAGTATCTGTCTGCCTGGGAGGACATGATTGACAGACCTCAATGCTTTGCCAGAGATGGCCTGCATCTGTCACCCCTGAGCTTCCTGATACTGGCCAAGGCTCTTGCAACCCCTATAGTGCCTTTTTTAGGTGGTGCTCCAAAGACCAAATTACCACCATAACAGCTACAAACAAATGCAATCTGAGGGTCATGCTGCTCAATGCTAGAAATCTAAATCTTAAAATGTACTCACTCAAAGCACTTCTTAAAATGGAAAACATCAACATTTGTGCTGTAACAGAGACCTGATTCAAAGCAGCAGAAAGCACCCCTGCACTACCAGGCTATAACTCATTCCACACCTTTTGGCTGCACAACTTGGACCAAAGCTCCAAAGGTGGTGGTGTTTCCATATTCATAAAGGATGTGCACACCTTCAGACTGGTAGCCCAACATAACAAATCAGAGATACGTCAGGTGCAGCTGACATTGGGTAAGACAGCGATTCATGTCGTAACCTGCTGTAGGTCCCCAACCATTTCCCAAGACTTACACTCCACATTCCTAAACACCCTGGAGAATATTACGGTCCAACCTAACACTCTCACACTGGGCAACTTCAACTACCCCTCCATTAACTGGGAAAACTACTCATGTTTCCTGTAATTTATTAATTCCAATGCCCTGGAACAGCAGGTAGCAACATCCTAGACCTGGTCATTACTAACATGGGCGACCGTTGCTCCACACCAGTAGTCATCTCCTCCCTGGTTATATCCGACCACAAACTAATCAACTTGGAAATCCCCCCCCCCCCCCCACAAAGGTAACCACCATGAAAACTTCTCTAAAGATAACTTTGGGCTCCTGAAAACAGAGGTGGCTAACTTCATGGCACCCATGCAAATGGAGAATAGTTACGTGACTGCCGAATCATACACCAATGCAGTGTATGAACACATACACAAATGCATGGATCTGGCCATACTCAATAGAATCTCCACAAAAAACGAAAAAAGCAGCACACACTGGATGAGAAATAAATTTTACTGGATTCTGGTACCTCGGCCTTCGCCTTCACATGGAATAATGTTGTAAAATACAAACCAGTATAAATACACAATCAATCATACCAATTGAGTAATTAATCAATCAAATACTTCACCAGTTAAAGAGATACATATACATATAAATAAACTCATGTATAAATATTCTACAAAATAAATATTACTTAATATATTATGATTCTAAATTCATACCATTGGGAAATAATGTTCCAAAATTTATAATAAACCTGGATTCCATATTCAATAATTTGTTCTGAAAATTAATGTTACTTTCCCCCATTCCCCATGGTTTTGCCAAAATGCTGAATTTGAAACCAGAATGATCCCCCCCATGAAAATGGTGGAAGTGGCACGCAACTGGACTATCAAGTCTGCTGTTCCTAATATCCCCCAGATGTTCCAAAATTCTTAACTTAACCCTGCGTTTTGTTTGTCCTATATACCATTTTGGTTCTATACAGTTACAACCTATGATATATATCACCCCTGAAGAATTACAATCAAAATGATCTAAAGCATGGTATGTCACCCCATTAATGTTATGACCGTCTAAATTAATAATTTTGTCACAGATTTTACATTTCTTACATGCAAACGAGCCTGCATTAAAGGCCCTATCCTTTTTACCCTTACTTCTGACTAATTCCTTTAGATTTTTACATCTTGTATGAGAGAAAACAATGTTATGTGGAACAATGTTCCCTAAAAATTCATCACTTGTTATGACGGGCCACATATTCAGAACAATTTTCTTCAAAAATGAAGAAAAGGGAGAGAATTTGTTTACAAAAAATATTTTATCCATCATATTAGGAACTTCTTCCTTAAACAAAATTGAATTGTTCACAGTTCCCTCCTGTTTCTAAATACCTTTCCCTGTTCCTTCAAATTTAACATTTCTTCCACTCTGGTTCTATTTGAATAAACTATATTCCTGGAATAGCCTCTATTCATCAATTTATTACAAATGATGTCAAATTCCCTGTGTACATTTATATTCTCAGATGTATTTAAAGCAATACGTTTAAATTCGCCAAAAGGCAAAGACTTAATTAAAGAATGGCTATGCATGCTATTTGCATGCAAGAAGTTATTAACAGCTGTCTTTTTATGAAATGGTTTATGTTCAATTGTGCCCCTTGTGCTAATATAAAAATGTACATCCAAGAAATCCATATTTTTAACATTAGTCCGGTACGTAAAATCTAGTTCAAATGTATTCGATTTTAAACCCTTAATGAATTCGTCAAATTCTCCTGGGCTACCCCTGCACAAAAACAAAAGATCATCTATGAATCTCTTGTAAATTAAAACTTTGTTTTGAAAAAACTTTGCTGTATAAATGAATAAATTCTCAAAAAAACCCATAAACAGAATGGCATAAGATGGTGCAAAACTGGCACCCATTGCTGTTCCCTCTTTTTGTAAGTAGTATTTTTTGTTAAATTCAAACACATTATGAGTGAGACAAAATTCCACCAATAGGATGATAAAGTGGGTTTTTGGTCCCTCCCCCATAAAGAAATGGATAGCCTCTAAACCCCATCTCGTAGAAATGGATGTGTATAATGACACCACATCCACACTGGCCCAATAATAATTATCATGCCAAATCTTTCCTCTGAAGCTATCACACACTTCTTTCGTATTCTTTACATGGGAAGGAATTCTTACTAAATATTCTTTTAGTATCGAATCCAAAAATATACCCACATTTTGTAAAAAAGCCCCTTTTCCCGAGACTATTGGACGTCCTGGTGGATTAGTTAAATCTTTATGTATTTTCGGCAAAATAAAAAATCTGGCATCATTAGGATTTTTTACATATAGTTTTTTAACATCATTTTGGGAAAAGAAACCAAGCCTTTCACCTTTTTCTAATAACTCCAACAGTTTGTCATTGAACTCAACAATAGGATTCATAGATAACAACATATAAACCCCAGTATTTGAAAGTAATTCAAAAGCTGTGGAATTATATCTATTTCTATCAAGAACAACCCAATTGCCACCTTTGTCCGACTGCAAAAATACATATTTGTCACTCATTTCTCTAAGCTTACATAATGCTTGCCATTCATCTTTGTTTAAATTATAACATTTTTTATGTTTCTTGAATGAAAAATATTCATCCTTAACTTGCTTATATAAAGCCTTCTCAAAAAAACTAATGCAGGAATTGTTTTTAACAGGGTTAAAATTACTAACATATGGGACCTTGGGAATAGTAAGTTTACCATACCCTGTATTATATTCAAACCCTCTGTTGTTCTTGTTAACATTTTGTTCAGTACACTCAACATCATCATAAATGTCAAATAATTCATTTTCATGGATAGAAATATCCATTAAAGAACTATCCAAAAGTGAATCATTCACAACATCAGAAATATCATCACAATTAATATTACAACCTGTGTCTAATACCCGTCCATGAAAATGAACTTTGAGATACAATTTTCTGCAAAAGGCCTTAACCTCCAGCAGCACCTCCGCTAGTGTAGGAATATATGTAGGAATAAATTTTGTACCCATATGTAAAACATTAACCATGCTTTCTGTTAACACACAATCTGAGAGATTAATAATATTCAAACGGTCACAACTAGAAATAGAACTAACATCATTGCAGGAAACACTATGTGTAAGTGAAATACTTGGTCTCAAAACAACAGACCTGGTTATCAAAAATCCGTTAATATCTTTTGCTCCCTCTCTGCTGGAAACGCCGATTCCGACCTTTTCTCTGGGTTGACCCCTCGTTGGAAGAAGCGCCAGAATTTAAAGTCTCATTGGAAAGACCTTCCGTGCTGATATTTTCAAATGAAACACTTTTTTTGCTTGAACTTGCTTCAATCGAAGAAGAGGATGTATCCCTAGCGTTTCTTTCGTTTCGCGGTCTAGATCTGTTGTTGCTCCAGGAAGATCTGCCACGCCCCTTCTTAAGGTTGTATTGCCAAGAGAAAATTTTGCCAGTAGAATAGTCAATTTGGTCTCTCATAAATGGTATGAATTTAGAATCATAATATATTAAGTAATATTTATTTTGTAGAATATTTATACATGAGTTTATTTATATGTATATGTATCTCTTTAACTGGTGAAGTATTTGATTGATTAATTACTCAATTGGTATGATTGATTGTGTATTTATACTGGTTTGTATTTTACAACATTATTCCATGTGAAGGCGAAGGCCGAGGTACCAGAATCCAGTAAAATTTATTTCTCATCCAGTGTGTGCTGCTTTTTTCGTTTTTTGTGGAGATTTCATTGGATTTTGGATCCAGGAGTGTTTGTTTTTCTTGATCATACTCAATAGAACCAAGATGCTCTCCTCCAAAAAAAGAAGCCAATCTCATGGTCTCCTGCCATAAACAAATTCTGCAACAGAAGCAGGAAACTGATGCTGAATAAGCTGAAGTCCCAAGAGTGGAAAAACTCCTTTATCAGCCTCAACAAAAAGTTGAGATCCCTCATCAAATCCTCTAAAGCTACCTATGAAAACAGAATTGCAGCAGATAATAAAAACAACCACAAGGCCTTCTATAGTTATGTAAAGAATCTCCTCTGCAATACCCAGATTTGCACTGAGCTACTGCACAATGGTACCTCTTATACCGAGCCAACAGATATTGCCAATATACTGGCCAACATATTCAGTGCCAACTTTACCCCCCCCCCCAAAGGACCAATCACAATATCAGTAGATTGCCAGGCACCCAGTACTACTGCTGCACAGGTTAAACCAGCACTGTCCAAGGCCAAGAATACAGCTTCTGTGGGACCTGACAATATCCCTGGCTGTGTTCTACATGAACTGCAGAGTGAACTGGCACCTCACCTGTGTCCCCTGTTGAATCACAGCCTCAATGCTACAGTCATCCCTCTCCACAAAGGAGGAGTGACTACAGACCCTGGGAACTATTGCCCCATTAGCATGATGAGTCTGATATGCAAAGCTATGGAACGCATCATCATGGACCTAATAAACAAGGATACAGGGAATCTCCAACTCTGGATCCTACACAGTTTGGTTTTGTGAAGAGTAGATTATGCCTGCTCAACCTAGTTGACTTATTTGAATCAGTCACCAGAGCTGTGGATGAAAGCAAGCTGGTTCATACAGCCTACCTTGATCTGGCTAAGGCCTTTGATACCATTTCCCAATTAGGAATCATAGAAAAACTCACTAAGCTAGGCATCAACCCCTGTATCACTAGGTGGGTTGTAAACTGGCTCAGAGATAGAAACCACAGTGTGAAAGTAGCTGACTCCAAGTCACACTGCTCACCAGTCATGAGTGGAGTCCCACAGGGTTTGGTCCTGGGTCCTCTCCTGTTTGGTATCTACTTCTCTGAAGTCCAGGCCAACATGAAGGGACTCTGGCTATCAGAGTTCACAGACGATTGCAAGTTGGGAGCTATTATTAACTCCCCACGTGATGTTGACATCCTACAGAAAGGCCTCACTGAGACCAATGACTGGTGTCAGAACCATGGCCTTAAGCTCATTGCCAAAAAAAGTGTTGCCATCCCCTTTGGGAAAAACTCGGTTCCCATGAATTACCACATTGATGGTAGTCCACTGAACACAGAAGGCGTTATAAGAGATCTGGGAACACAGGTTGACAGAAACCTCTCTTTTGACCACCACATTGCCACTGTGGTCAGAAAGTCCTTCAATGTGGTACATTTCATTACTAAGGGTTTTGGATCCAGGAAGAAAGAGATCACTCTCTCCCTCTACTCTTCCCTCATTAGGCCAATCATAGAGTACAATGCCCCATTTGGCATGTATCTCACTAGACACCTGCAACAACTGGAGAGGCCACAAAAGTACCTCACAAAGAGGATCCTAGGCCTTAAACACTTGTCCTATATGGACAGATTCAAAAAACTCCAACTATTCTCTGTCTCATATCACCTACTTAGAGGCAATCTCTACTTGACTTACAAAGCCATGTCTAACCCAGTTCTGTTAGAAATGCTACATCTAAAGAAATCCCAATCCCTCTGCACCACATGCTCCAGAGACATCAGCCTCATTACCACAATCAACAGAACATGCTGGAGGGACAGGTTCATAATGCCAGAGACTGCCCATGCTATGGAATAGACTTTCCATACATGTCAAACAGAGCACTTCACTGGCCCTCTTCAAGAGAAATCTTGGCGAGTGGATGGGAAATAGAAAATTCACCCCAGGGATCACTCCAGTGGCTCTACTCTACAGAGGCACTAGGAACTAAGGTCAGATGGCACAATGCCAGGTTAATCCTATGGGCTAGGCTTGTAAAGGCTCCATGGCCATTAGCCTAGTACACACCTGTGAACCTATGAAAATTAAATAGCCTTAGAACTCCAAGAGAAAATAGTCTGCTTGGAAACATACAAATCCAGAAAACTGGGATGAAAAGAAACAAAAAGCTGATCAGATTTCCTGATAGCCTTAGTCTTATCCAAATAAAATGTGAGTTGTCTATGCACATTCAAGGTGTATAAGATCCTCTCACTGGAGGATTGTGGAGAAGGGAAAAAAGTGGACATTTGAATAGACTGATTAAGAGACAACTCATTCACCACCTTGGGCATAAAGAAAGGATTGGTAAGCAATGAGACGCTAGCCTTATGAAAAACAAGACAAGGCGGAGAAGCCATTAAAGCTTGAATCTCAGAAACCCTCTTAACAGAGGTTAAGGCTAGTAAAAGAACAGTTTTCCAGGTACAAAACTTTAAGCTTTAAGGAAGCTGAAGCTGCTGGTTCAAAAGGGGCTACAGTTACCTTCTCTAAAACATAATTCAAATCCCATGGAGGAGGACCTGGTTTTCTGAAGGAGTAATGTGAAGGACGCCTTTGAGAAAAAGTTTCACTTCCAGTCTAGAAGCTAAAGGGGGAATCAATGGCCAACAAGCAGAAATGGCTGACAAGTGAACTTTCACTGAGGAATAAGCCAAACCACTCTTAATTCACTCACACAAGTAGGAAAGAACAACTGAGCTATCCACCGACAGTGGATCCAGATTATGTAAAAGAGGCAAAGTAGAAAATCTCTTCCATTTAGATAAGTATGATTTTCTAGTACTTGGTTTTCCTGGCCTCCTGCAGTACCCTAAGCACATCCACAGAGTCAGATGTAAGGTTAACAGATGTGGATGAAGCAGAGATCCCTTGTCTTGTGTGAGAAGGTCTACCCTGCGAGGTAACGTGATGACTGCTCTTGGCTAAATGCAGAAGAAGAGGGAACCAGTGCTGTCTTGGCCAAAAGGGAGTCAGCAGCAAGATTTTTGTTTTGTCCTGCTGAATCTTGAGCAGACTTTCTGAATGAGAGGAAAGTGAAAGGGATACATAAAGAAACATCTCCTTCCATGAGAAAGATAAGGCATCCACCTTCCAAACCAGAAGACCAGGGACTCTTGCACAAAAAAGAGGAAGTTGTCTGCTCAGATGGGAGACAAAAAGATCTAGTAGAGGAGTACCACACTGATGGACCAGGTCCAGAAACGCATCCCTGTGAAGCATTCCATGGGATTGAGTCATGGACCTGCTTAGAGTGTCTGCCACAAAATTTTGAGTGGAAGAAATGTAAACTGGTTGAAGAGTCACCTTTTACTGAACTGCCAAGATCCATGACACCACAGCCAATCTGCAAAGCAGATATGATTTTGTGTCCCCCCCCCCTGCTTGTTTACATACCAGAGGACTGTGGTATTGTCCGTAAACACTTTCAGAGGTCCTGGATGAAACAGAGGATGGAAAGCTTCTAAAGCTATTATGAGGGCTCTCATTTCCTTGATATTGATATGTTCCTTCCTTTGAAAAAGAGACCAGAGACCCTTCACCTTTTTTTAATGCAAAGGTTGCCCCCAACCTGTGTTTGAGGCATCTGTGAGCAACTCTTGAGTTGAATGAGACTGTTGAAGAGGAAGCCCTGGACTCCGAGAAAAATGCTGAATCCACCAAAGAAGCTCTGATTTCAGGAATGGGAGAAGAGGAAGTACTAACACCAGAGGATGGGCATGCTGCATCCAAACTGATTTTAGGTACCACTGAAGCTTCCTTATGTGAAATTTTGCCAGAGGCACCATAGGTATTGCGGATGCTATAACCC
Organism: Protopterus annectens; assembly: GCF_019279795.1. Lineage (NCBI taxonomy): Eukaryota > Metazoa > Chordata > Ceratodontiformes > Protopteridae > Protopterus > Protopterus annectens. The sequence continues at coordinate 1,645,612,603 of NC_056731.1, read as the reverse complement.
CAGTAGTCTCAGAAAACTCCGTGGCAGTTAGAGATAAAAGAGACAGAAGACTCTGGAAGAAGGAAGTGAGAGACAGAATCTTTTCTGGTGGAAGAAAAGCCATCATGAGATCTGTTTTGGCCTACACCCTAGGAAAATGTGGTCCTGAGAAGTGGAAAGAAATTATTTTTTTTAATTTATTGTGAACTCCAACCTTTGCAGGAGAGAGATGGCAAACTGCAGATTTTGAAGTAACTGTTCTGGAAGAGGAGCCAGAAAAAGGAGACCATCCAGGTATGGCTGTACCTGAATACCTCTGATCCTGCAATAAGCAATCACAGAGGCCAAACAATTTGTGAATACCCTTGGGGCAGTGGATAGACCAAAAGGCAAGGCAGAGAACTGAAAGTGCAAGGAAGCCACAGAGAAACGTAACCATTTCCTGTAAAGAGGATGAATAGGGATGTGAAGATAAGTGTCCATGTCCAGAGAGGCCATGTAGGCCTGAGGAGGAATTAGAGGAAACAAATTCTGTAAAGACAGGATGCGGAAAGCAGGAACCTTTAGAAAAGGGTTTAAATGGGAAAGGTCCAGAATGGGTCCCCAAGGACCTTCCTTTCTGTGCACAAGAAACATTCTTGAGTAAAAGGCCTTCCCCTTTGGTCTAGAAGAACATGTTGAATTGTTCCTTGAGTAAGTAAATCCCTTGAAACCTGTGGAAAAAAATCCAAATGGTTTGGAGGAGGTTGAGGAATGCCCCTGAAAGGAGGAAAATATTTCCAAGTCATGAAATATCCATGTTGGATAATAGAGAGAATCCAGGAATCCTGAGTTATACTTGCCCAAACTGGAAGAGACAGGGGTAGACAAAGAGAAAGAGGGGTATGATTTAGAAGTGGTTGGTAGTCACAGACTGCCAGGCCTATATGGAAAAGGCTGTTTAGGAGTAGAACCTGAAAGAGAAGCTTTAGACTGAGGAGGTTTTCTGAAATTCTTCTTAGTCCTGGAAGAAAAAGAGGAAGAAGGACTGGTCTGTCTCCTAATAACAGAGGATTTAGAAGGAAAATTTCTGTAAATTTAGGAACAGGTGACATAAAAATGTGTTTGAATTCCTGAAGTTCGTTTCTCTTTTCTTGTAAGGACTTAATAAGTCTACAGGTTCAGTAACAAAAAGAGCATTGTTATCCAGAAGAGTATCCATCAGTTTTGCTTTGATGTCATCTAGTAGTGGGTGAAGCCTCAACCAAGAATATCTTCTAAGGATAGAGCCAGAAGCAGCTGCTCTGGATGATCCTTCTGCTGCATCATAACTACATTTGATTGAGTGATGAGCCACTTGAGAAGAAGCTCCTAAAAGGGACATAACCTGATTTTTAATATCAGAATCTGGAAGTTCTGAAACAGCTTGAGAGGCCTGAAAAAGAAGAGTCAAAGAAAAATTGGACATGTGTGTTTGATAGTTAATGGCACAGAAAGCTAAAGTGGTTTAAGTGCAAACCTTCTTCCCAAGTCCTTCCATAATCTTGCTCTCCTTATCTGAAGGAAGAAGTTTAGAGGATGGTAATATCCTAGAATATTTGTCTGAAGCAATGGATACCACAGCAGGATCAGCTGAAGGGCATTTGTAAAGGAATCTACAATTGTCAGGCACCTTATAAAATCTGTCAGGCCTTTTAGGTGCAGGAGCCTGAGAATCAGGGGCCTAGGAAGCAAAGAAGAAGCATCCAAAATGCTGGCAATACAGGTGGCCAGCAAAAGGAGAAGGAGATTCCATATGTAAAAGGTCATAATATCTTTTTTGCCCCACAGAAACCTGAGATCAGTCCCATTTAAAGAATTCTCTTATCTTGTTAATAGTTCCCCAAAAGATATTTCTTCCACTGGAGAATCTGTATCCTTCCTCAGGGGAAACATATTGTAAAGGAGATGTAATTTGAGTTGAATATGCCAAGGAATCCTCATCAAATGAAGACTTATCTTCTGAAAACTCCTGTTCTCTAACCCTTCTAACAGGAGAAGTAAAGGTGGGAGCAGAAACAGCAGATGGAGGCTTAAGAGCCATTAGAGCCTTCATCCCTGTGAAAAAGTATCCCAGTCTGAGTGAGGTGACTTAGGAGCTGGAAGACGCTTAGTTTTTTGAGTTTTCTTAACATGCACCTCTGTTTGATGGCAAGTGGAAAGATCTGATGTAGGCCTGCCTTCAATGACCGACACCGGAACCTCTTCCCTTACAAGAATTTGAGGTATTTCTCTGGACCCTTTCAACACTACAAGCCATGGTTCCCCTTAACCATCTGATGCGGACATCTGTACTGCCTCTGAGAATGTGCCTAGGTCAGATTCTTTAACATCCTCTGAGGTGGTACCAGCCGAAGAATCAGACCCAACCTCTGAACGTATGACCTGGTTTTCACTAACCTCAAGTGATACATTGGCAGAATGATTTGCAGCAGAAGAGGATTCAGGTCTAGGTTTACTGGCTTTCCTTTTCAAAGTCAGCTTGGATGAAGGACCCAGAAAACCCTCCATAACATCCTTAGCTAGTTTTTTCAAACGTTGGTTCTCTAAATAAAGATTCAAAGTCAAAAGACGGCTACACAAGGTCACTGGGACAAATGCCTGACAAATAGCTCAGGAATGGTGGTTGTGATTTGGCCCTAGACAAAAAAGACAAAGATCATAACCACCCTTATGTGGAATTTGCCTTCCATACCTGCACTTGTCTTTCCTGGATGACATGAGCAAAACAAAAAAGGCAGTAGCAATAAAAAATGTAAACCCCAACAGGGCACTTATCTGTAAGCAGCAAAACAGAAATAGGCAGCAGACCAATGTAAGAATCAAGCATTCTGAATGTTGGCAGAGAAGTTCTGAGGATTGTACCTGCAGATGTCCTTTTGATGGCTGACTTTTGACAAGCCATACATGAGATGTCCCATGTACTTGCAGTAGCTAAAAGCCATTGTTTGCTGGCTGGAAATTGGGTCACTTGGGGCAGAAGATCTCCCTCATGTTAAGAATGCTGCAACATTACAATAGAAGGGCATCTCTAGCTACCACTTACATCTTTCTCTCTGTCCTGTATGGAGTCCTTATCATAACCAACCTACAAGCCTCACTCAGTTCTAAACTTGAACAGTGCAACAAACCTTACCGGACCCACCACTGTTTAGCACTAAAAACACTTAACAGGCTTGAACTTCATCACCACCAATCTCATACTCAGCTCACCTTAACCCATAAAATCATTCATACCCCATCCATATGTCCAGCAATTAGACCTGTACTCCAATACTGTCTTCCAAATTGTCCCCTTCGGTGTAATAATAAACACTGCTTACCATCTACAAACCACAAAGTGCTGCTGGGGCTAGTCTCTTTTCCAATATTGTAGCTAGAACTTGGAATAAAATTCCTAGTATCAATCAGGTCTATCACATACCTTCATCTTTTCAAGCCATTACTAAAATACTTCCTCTCTGCCTCCTGGCTTTTTCTCTGCTCCTGATCTATGACATAGCTCTCAAACACCCTTCATCACCATTCTTAAATCTCCCTTTAAAGCACTAAATGACTTAGCCTGCTTATCCCCTTCTAATACCTCACTTTATTGTAGTAATTAAACTACTATAACTATTTCAAATTAGCACAACCAAATTACTATTCCATCACTACTTACCATTCAACACTGAACTAAGCCTAAAGAAATATTCTCTATCACTGTATACTTGTCACTTAGTGGAAAACACAAAGAAGAAATCCATCATAACCATATACAGTATAGTTGAAACCACTAAACAAATCCATCATAAGGATATTCAGAATACAGAAAACAGATTTTGGATAGGAAGTCTTTCAGAGTGGTTTTGAAGGATGGGGAGGAAGGTATTGACCTTATGTATACATGTAAGGGGTTCCAGCCCTTATCAACATTGAGTACAGACAATGCCCAAGAGATTTGACAGATGTTCTTCGTGTTTCACTGTTGCAGTCATCACATTTTGGTTATCTGGTTGCAGTAGCCCTCAGTCGATATGATTATCAAAGTCTTGGCTCCTGCATCGGTTGCTGTCTCATCTTCCATGACGTCAGGTAGTCAGGGGTATAAGGCATGCAGCCAACACCATTACATCCGTCTTTTTTGCCGTGCAGTGCCTGCAGCAGAAGTAGTTCACAAGTTCTGGTCGGCCGACTCCTGAAATTTTCATTTTTGAGTTTCAGAACCGAAGTCTTCAACTAAAGCTAAGTACCCCATTGGGGAAACTTTTTTTTGCTCTTAACCAATGTCAGTAAAAGTCAATAATTGTATTTCTTGTGGAAAGCAAATACCTCATAACGATTTTCATTTGTACTGTATTCCTTGCCTAGGCCCTGACCACAACGTACCTCACTGTCAGTTTTGTGCCTTATTTAAGCAACAAACTAATCATCGTCTGTATATTTACGCTTCTTAATATTTTGGTGATCAGTTCAATTATCCATATATGTCTTCGGTAAGCCACCCGACTACCAACATTCTGAAAAAACACAAAGATAAAGACAGAGACAGGCCACCTAGGTCCAAAGCTGCCAACGGTGCTTGTCCTAAGCTAGTCGCCAGTTCGCCAGTACTCAGTGAGGCGCTTTCACAGCCCCTGATACCCGCTACTTCAGATTCGCAGGCCTCTACTGAGACTCATTCGGAGTCCGGTATGCCGCAAGATACTTCAACTGTGGAACCTGCAGATGTCTCTACCTTGGATGGGTTCAGAGCCACTGTGCTGGCACCGGCTTCTGAGGATGTATTCAGGCCTACTGACTTGCATATTAAACTGAAGCCATCTTCTTTTTCAAGGCCTAAAACTTGAACCATGCCTAGAAAACCGATGACCAGACTGCATGGTCAGGCCTCTATGCCTAAGAAACAAATGATAAGAATGGCTGAAGACCTTATTACTCTAATCAGGGGAAGCCATCCTTCCCCCTCTAAGAGACCTAGGACTGAATTTGCTTATGAAACTTCTGATCAGGATTCTGAAATTTCTGTTTCCTCTGATGACCAGGATTTACCTTTATCTACCTATGAGGATTCTGATATATAGGACTCTATTCCCTCTGCTTCCCCCCCAGAGGATTTCTGTTTTGGTGAAACCTTGCATACTCTTAGGGAGCATTTCCGCTGGGAAAGCCAGGATTACTTTGATTCTAAAAAGAGGCTTTCTTACTCCTGCCCCAACATAGGCCTTTAGCTATCCCTCCTGTACTAGATATTGTTGATGGTGCCTTTTCGGAATCTAGCTTGGCCCCTGACTCTTTACCTCCTGCTCCCAAAAAACCTGATAGATATTATAGGGTTCCTGACTCTCACAAGTTCCTTTTTAAAAATCCTACTGCAGACCCTGAGACCATTTCACAGGGACCCAAGGGCATTAAGGCTACTACTGCCAAAAATCCTACCCCCTCTGATAGAGATTCCAAGGCACTGGATAGATGGGGAAAGAAGGTATACACTTCTGCAACCTTGGCCATTAGGGCCTTAAACTGCCAGTTTCATATGTTAAAGTATAAGCAGCATATTATTGGATTGCTTAAACAGAAAACAATGTTGATTCCTGACTGTGCTGAAAATAAGGATTTACAGGATTTAATGCATTCTGCTGAACAAGTTGGAAAACATACTTTGCAATGTGGTTTTGATTCACTAGAGGCATCTTGCAGGGCTGCTGTCACTGGGTCTGTACTTAGAAGGCATGCTTGGCTTAAGGAGCAATCCTTGCCAGATCATGTTAAAGCTAAATTGCTGGATGATCCCTTAAATCAGGACTGCCTGTTTGACAACAAAGCAGAAGAAGTACTTAAAAAGATGGAGGAAAAAGCTAAATCTATGCAAACTGTTAAAAGATTTCCTACAGGTACAGCCTCCTAGATTTAGTAGGCAATGGCCCTCTAAGAATTGGTCCTTTCCTGCCTCTTCCAGGCCTTCTCAGTCCAAACCCAGGACCAGCAGACCACCCAGGCTTTAGTCCCAGGGTACACACAGGACTAAGCGGTGGGGGGCTCCCACTTCAAAATCAGGGAGTAGTAAGACTCCCCCCCTATGGTAAGCTGTCTCAATGACTTAACTTTACAACTTCCAAGCACTTCTCAACTGACTGCTCTTTTAGGGGGAAAGATTGCACTGCAGGCAAAAAACTGGGAATTCATTACCCAGGACAAATGGGTGTTAAATATAGTTTCCCAAGGATACAGATTTCACTTCCGCACATTGCCAACCCAAAAGGTTGGCCGGACTTACCCCAAATCGGTGGGCAGAGACTCAAAAGCAAATACTCTGTCTCTTAAGCATAAGGGCTATTCAAACTGTACCAGAAGAGGAAAAGGGGCAAGGTTTCTACTCAAGACTTTTCCTGGTACCCAGAAAAGACAACTCACGGCGTCCTATCCTGGACCTTTCTATTCTAAACACTGTTTTGGTGATCCCAAAATTCAAGATGCTAACTCTTCACCAGTTGCTTCCTATGCTAGGCAAGGAAGCCTGGTTGGCAACACTGGATTTAAAGGAAGCCTACCTGCACATCCCAATCAGGGAATCTTGCAGAAGATATTTACGCTTCAAAGCAGGCTACATGCACTATCAGTTCTCTGCACCACCCTTTGGCTTATCTACTGCGTCCAGGGTATTCACAAAGTGCCTAGCTCCAGTCATTGCATTTTGCAGGCAAAGAAATATTCAAATATACCCATACCTGGACGATTGTCTAATTCAGGCAGAAAGCCAGGACATACTTTTGAATCATCGGGCATTTGTACAAAAGGTGCTAACTTGTCTGGGGTACACCATAAATGAAAAGAAATCACATCTGGTACCCTGTCAACAAATTACATTCCTGGGAGCAAGCTTTGAACACAATTTCCTAGATGGCTTTCCTCACGCCAGAGAAACAAATTAATTTGACAACTTACTTCAAACTAATGGCCACCAAAACCCTGCTATCTGCAATGCAAATACTGCAAGCCTTGGGGTTAATGGCCTCCTGCATTCTACTAATTCCATATGCAAGACTGCATATGAGGAAACTACAATGGTATCTAAAAAGCCTATGGTGTCAACATTCTCAGGCTCTAGAAGCAATGATTCCTATCATACCTTGCCTACAGTTAGAGATCCTTTGGTGGGCAGAGGCCTGCCACCAAAACCAGGGACTACCATTTACTCTACCCCCTGTGACCCAAACCCTAACAACAGACGCATCAGACTATGCATGGGGGGCTCACCTGGCAGGGAAGTGCATTCAGGACAAATGGAACCCAAGTCAAATGCAACTGCATATCAATCAAAAAGAAATGTTAGCTGTACAGAATGCTCTGACAGCCTTCAAGGACCACATTCTTCCAGGACAATTAATGGTAAAGATGGACAACACCACTGTTATGTGGTACATAAACAAGCAGGGGGGTACCCATTCATACCCCCTCTGCAGACTAGCCATGGTTCTGTGGAACACAGCCTTGAGCTACTAAGTGCATCTACAGGCTCATTTCATGCCAGGAAAGCTAAATACACTGGCAGACGAACTAAGTAGAAATTTCATGGATCCACACGAGTGGAAACTGGAAGCAAAGACTTTCAACATGTTGATAAACAAATGGGGGAGCCCAGATATAGACTTGTTTGCCTCCCCCCAGAACTACCAATTGAACAAATTCTGCACAAGGACTCACCACAAACAAGCTTGGAAAGTGGATGCCCTGTCCTTCAGCTGGAAAAACCTATCAGTTTATGCCTTTCCTCCTCTGCCTCTCCTTTCCAAAGTACTACTAAAGATCAAACAGGACAAACCAAGGACGATACTGATTGCACCAGACTGGCCATGCCAGCACTGGTACCCCCTCTTGTGCAGTGTGTCACTGCTGGCTCCATGGCATCTGCCTCTGACCCCTACCCTGCTGTATCAGCAGGAGGGCCAGATTGTGCATCCTCAGCTTCAAACCCTGAACCTGGCAGCCTGGCTTATTACCTAGTCTCTCCATTACCATCCCACAGTAAACAAGTGTTGGATGTCATTTTGGAGGCAAGGAGGCCTAGTACTAGAAAATCTTATGCTGAAAATGGAAAAGATTCTGAGCCTGGAACCAAACTCAGGGGATGGGCACAGCACTGCCCAATTTACCTCAGATTCTTCAGTATTTAACTGAGATGATTCACAAGGGCCTTTCCTTTTCCTCCATCAAAATTCATGCCTCAGCCATTTCAGCTCATTACAACACAGAACCACTCCTCTTCTCTCAACCACTGCTCCAGCAGTTCCTCAGAGGGGCCAAAAACTTAAGACCACCCAGGAGAGCCCCAACTCCAGCCTGGGACCTTAACTTTGTATTGGAAAAACTCACTCTACCTCCTTTTGAGCCAGCTGCAAGTGTGGAGTTAAAATTCCTTTCTTGGAAAACAGCCTTCCTTTTAGCAATCACTTCAGCAAGAAGAGTATCTGAATTACAGACCCTTATGGCAGTGGAGACTTTCAGCATCTTTCATGCAGACAGGGTGTCCCTCAGGACTAATCCCTCCTTCATGCCCAAGATAGTATCCAGTGTGGCTCTTAATCAGTCCTTTCATTTGCCAACCCTTCTTTCCTAATCCACAGAACTAAGGGGAACGGATACTGCACTCCTTAGATGTGCACAGACAACTTAGATTTTACTTGGACATGACTAAACCTCAAAAGAAATCTGAACAACTGGTGGTGGCATTTGCTGCAGGGGCAGAGGGGAAGGCTATTTCAAAGCAAACCATTTCTAAATGGATAGGCCATTGCATTCATTTTTGCTATAAGCAGCATGGAAAACCTATCCCACAGGGGATTAGACCACATTCAACCAGGGCTGCATCTACCTCTACAGCCTTTCTCAGGGGTGTCCCTACCAGGGACATCCTAGAAGCTGCTACCTGGGGTTCTGTACACACTTTCATCAAGCATTACCATTTGCCAATTTTCTCTAAATCCAGAGCTGGCTTTGCCACTGCAGTCTTGCAGGGCCTTATAGCTGGCCCTACTGCTATCTAAAGTCTTCCTCTGATCCTTAGCTTTGGGAATCTACCCAAATGTGATGACTGCAGCAGTGAAACACGAAGAACATAGTACAGTTGTGTGCACTTACCATAAATGTAGATATTCAAGTGTATTCACTGTTGCAGTCCTGGTTATCCTCCCTCCAGCCCCCTGACTTCTTTTGGCTATGCCTCTGTTCTCCTTTACTACGCTTACAAGCTTTTTGGTGTATTTGCTTTTTGTTGGAGGTATAACCCTGCATATTTATATTTAATTGCTTCCCATTAAGGGGGCCTTGGGCAAGAAAAACTGATGTAATGGCATTGGCTGCATGCTTTATACCCCTGACTACCTGACGTCACAGAAGATGAGACAGCAACCAATGCAGGACCCAATACTTTGATAATCAGGCCGACTGAGGGCTACTGCAAGCAGATAACCCAAATGTGATGGCTGCAACAGTGAATTCACTCAAACATCTACATTTATGGTAAGTGTGCACAACTGTACTATTTGTGGATAGTCAGGAGTTTTTGGTCATTGGACCATCATGAGCAACTGGGAACATAGTTGTGTAGATTGTTATCAAGTGCTGGACAAGCAAATGAATGGATCAAATTACCCAGATGCCGTAACAGAGCTCCAATGAATGTTCAACAGCTTGAAACCTTTACTGTAGATAACGCAGCTTAGATGGAAATTTTGGAATACAAGATAGTGGACTTAGAGCTTGCAAAAGGAAGCTCAAATGTGCATTCTTGAAAAGGCAGAAGGGCGAGAACCACTAAACTTTATGAAATGCTAGCAGAGTGGTCTGGAATTCCACAAGCAAGAGATACAGATTGACCAGGCACGTAGAATTTGGACTCCAGGATGCACTACAGCAGTAAAGAACTACCAATAGATAATTGTAAGGTTTGGAGTTGGCATAACAGTTAGGATGTTTGCCTCACAGATACAAGGCACAGGGTCTGATTTTCACCTTTGAAAGTGAACTTGGTTAGGCTTAAAATGATCTGGAAGGGCAGTTAGCCTAGTACTTGTCTATTATTATTCGCAGAGACTGTACAGTCATGTAAATGGCTGCATACAGGCTGCTGTACCTGCTAGAATTAATCCCAAAACAAACTCTAAAAACAAACCACACTGATAGAGCTCTAATCTTATTAGGGTATGTAACAGAAAGTAAAAAAGTCATGGCTAAAATCCAGAACAGCAACTCCTATAATGATAAAAGCTGTCTATTTAAACTAAACAGGAAACTAAGAAGACTAATTAAGTCCAGTAATGCCAATTAGAAGGTCAAGAAAGGCTCACAGGTTAAAGACAACCACAAGGCTTTCTACAGCTATGTCCATAACCTCAAAGGCAGCACATAGCAGTATGCTGACCTGGTGACCAGTGAAGCTGACTTCAGTGAGCAGAGCAATACAGTGAATCTGCTGGCTGACAGATTCAGCTCCAGCTTCAAACATCCCACACACCTTCCCTACCTTCCCCCATGAAATAACTACAAGCATAACACCCCCTATTAACAAGGAGCAGGTGCTGGTGGTGCTTGCTAAAGCCAAAAATACAGCCTCAGTAGGCTCCAACAGTATCCCAGGATGCCTTCTACATAGCTTGAAACATGACCTATTAGGGCCACATGACTCCTTTTACGATGGGAGGTTGGCGTAATGGTTAAGGTGTTTACCTTACAGACACAAAGTGCAGGACTTGATTCTCACATGGGGTATTTGGCTAGGTTTAAAATGGCTCACAAGAGCAGTTAGCCTAGTTCTAATCTGTGAACCTATGAACATATGAACTATAGTCTCAGAACAGAGTTTGTACCATGAGAATGAAGGACAGCAACGGTTATTCCACTTCACAACGGTGGACCATAAACCAACCCCAGAAACTACAGACCCACTAGTCTGACTAGTCTAATATGCGAAGCTATGGACTGAATTATCAAGGAAATCATCAACAAAGACATAGGCAACCTTTAGTCACTGGGTTTGGCTTTAAAGGAAGATCATGCCTACTAAACCTATGGGCTTCTTTGAGAAGGTCACAAAGGCAATGGATAATGGTGCATATCACCTACCTGGACCTGATTAAGCATATAGTTGACAAAGTGAGGAAATTAGAATAGCATAGGTAAAACTGATTCAAATGTGAAAGAGGGTCAATGATCTTTTGATGAGCCTCTGTGAGGCTGCATAGGACCAAAAACCTTTAACATTAACAATTAATTATTTTGTCACTTGCAGTTTATGGACAGTCTTTTTTATTCTTGAAGTTTTAGTCAGACCCCGCAGAACACACAAACACACACACACATAAATATATATATATATATATATATATATATATATATATATCTGTGTGTGTGTGTGTATATGTATGTATGTATATACATATATATATATATATATATATATACATATATACACATATTTATTTATATATATATATATATATATATATATATATATATATATATACATATATTATATATATCTGTGTGTGTGTGTGTGTGTGTATATATGGGTCTAGGTTACAACGTCGACAGATGGGAAGACCGACAGCGAAATCACCGACGCGAGAAGATCGACGGATGAAAACACCGACGCGGAGAACACCGAGATGGGGAAAGGATGTGTAAGTATGCGGTAGTGACGGACGTTAGGGTGCGAGTAAGGTAAGTGTGCGATATTGGCGGTCTGTAGGGGTAGGGGTGGGTTAAGTGAGTTAGGGTTAGGGCGCGAGTTAGGTAAGGGTGCAGTAGTGAATGTTTTGGGTTGGGGCGGGTTAAGTGAGTTAGGGTTAGGGCGCGAGTTAGGTAAGGGTGCAGTAGTGAATGTTTTGGGTTAGGGGCGGGTTAAGTGAGTTAGGGTTAGGGCACGGGTTAGGTAAGGGTGCAGTAGTGAATTTGTTTGGGTTAGGGGTGGGGTAAGTGAGTTAGGGGCAGGGAGCGGGTTAGGTTAGTGTGCGATAGTGACGGACCTTAGGGTTAGGGTTTCGTTAGGGTAGTGGATAGTTGTGTATGTAAGGTTTAGTGTTTGTTTGTTAGGATTTAGGTGTGCTTGTGTTGTGTGTGTGGTTTTTGGTCAGGGAATTTGTTTTGTTTATTGGTTGTTGTGATGATGTGTTGAGTGTGTGTGGTGTCGTGTTTGTGAGCTGTCGATGATGTGGTGTCGGTGATGTCGTTGTCGATGTTGTGTGCTGTCGGTGTTATAACCTAGAACCGTATATATATATATATATATATATATATATATATATATATATATGTATGTGTGTGTGTGTGTGTGTGTATGTGTGCATGTGTTTGTGTGTGTATATATACATATATATGTGTGTATGTGTGTGTGTGTGTGTGTGTGTGTGTGTGTGTGTGTGTATATGTATATATACATATATATGGGTCCACTATGTAATCTCAAAATACTGAAATCCTGGATTTCAGTATTTCAAAATTACATAGCCGAAAACCCAAACACAACACACATTGCCGAAACCGCATAACCATGAAATTCAAAATCCCAAAGTTACACTAAACATATACCACACACATAAACATACACACAACTCCCCCCACAATCAAATAAATGATTCTACACTATAGATAAGCAGGTGGGCAAGCCCCCCTGAACCACCTATGTGGGCGGCTGTGCCCCCACCCCCCTACTTATATAGTCTAACTCCGAGATCACACAAATGAAACTCACACCCACACATTTTACAGTCCCTCACACACGCACATCACAGTCACAACACACACTTACACACACTAAAGCCCCTAACCAACACACTTACACATGCATACTTACCTAAACTTCCACCCATCCATCCACACACCTCACCAGCGGAAATGGAAATTCAACATCTTCGTGCTTCGGGATTTTGAATTTCGTGCTTCTGCTGGTTTCAGAACTTTGAGTTTTCGGCTATGTAATTTTGAAATACTGAAATTCGGGATTTCAATATTTTGAGATTACAATAGTGGACCCATCTATATATATATATATGTATATATATATATATGTATAATGTGTGTGTGTGTGTGTGTGTGTGTGTATGTGTGTGTAATATATGCATTATCTCTACAACATAGGAAATGCAGTAATTCATTAGGATCAGAAAGAAACTCATCATTCTAGACTTGGAAAAAAGGCAAGCAGACTGTTTAGGCAATGATGCACAGTGCAGTTTCTAGTCTGTGAATATATACATAAGGTTTTATGGCGCTTCAGTCACAGACAAGGCTCATAATGTTTGCCAGTCATACACCCTGATGGAGCTTTTGAAACTATTTTTATCCCAACATTATTATATCCAGGAACTGTACTCTGCTTTGATACATAATTGACTGATAGAGGCTTTAAGATGAGACAGGTAAGAACATTCTGCTATTGACTATTTAGTTCACATGTCTGTATTTATATGTATGTAGGCATTGATTCATACAAAAATTATCAACATAATGTTGAAGATTGCAGAATATTGGATTTTTCAATATAAAATTGTTTTCTGTAGAACAATCACATATAAGTAATACAATACGGTAGACAGTAAAATCTAGTCTTATTAAAAGGCATATTTTTACAAATTATGTCTTAAATGTGGGCATTGTGATTAAACCTAAGCCAAATCTATGCTGAATACAGCTGCATTTTGACTTTTATTCTTGGTCTTGCTTGAGAAGAGTGAATTTATAAGCAGTGGCAAAGAATTAATTATCCACAGTTTTCAGCTTGTTCAAAGCTGCTAATTAATAACTGAATTAAAATGTATTAGGCTGTCTAGGTGCTAACTGCTGTGATTTTCACATGCTCTGATTTCCAGGGAACATTGGGAGTACACTTACGAGTGCTACAGGGATTTGGTGACACCCCAGTCCTTATGCAAACAGTTGTAACTGCTGCTATGAGATTTTACTATACAACTGTGCGAAGGAAAGGAAACTAAAGTCTATGTATTTGTTTTGTTTTGAACAGGAGAGTTGATAATGGGAGGCAGACTGACCAGGCCACCAATTTCAGCACTTGACAGGTTTGAAAATTAATCAGCGTATTTATGGGATAATCTCCCACCTATAAATGGGTTTGATTAGAGCATTTTGAATATTTAACATTTGATCTTCCTCAAGTTAAAGTAAATGATTATGCATAATAGAAAACTATTAACTTTTCTGATTGCTTTCAGGGGGTAGCTATTGTAAAATTATTTTTTAACTTTCGTCAGGTTTGTAAATTTATATGGCTATAGATCAACTTTGGCAGCACAATTAAAGGAGGAAGGTCATCACAAGGCTGAAAGTTGTATATCATTTGGCCCTATATAGGGTTTCAGAGCTCTTGTTGGTCCTAGCCGTGCTAGTCTGAATGTAGTTTATTGCCTTGTATCAAGCAAAGCTAAATAATGATTGCTCCATTTTCAATTGCATTTCAGTCTTTCAAATTAATTAATAATGTCATTGATTAAATTAGAAAACCAAGCCACTGGGGATGCACAAGCCAGTGCATTTCACCGAGCTTGGAAAGATGTGCAGCAGGTAAGGGTGATAAAGGATAATGAGGGAAACATACTCACAAACAAGAAGAGTGTATTGAGCTGATGGAAAGAGTACTTTGAGGGGCTGATGAATGAAGAGAATGAGAGAAGGTTGAATGATTTGGGGATAGTGAATCAGGAAGTGCAACGGATTAGCACCTCACTGGTCCTCTTCAAGAGAAATCTTGATGAGTGGGTGGGAAATAGAAAATTCACCCCGGTGATCACTCCAGTGGCTCTACTCGACAAAGGCACTGGAAACTAAGGCCGGGTGGCTCGATACCAGGGTAATCCTATGGGCTAGGCTTGTAAAAGCTCCAGGGCCATTAGCCTAGTACACACCTATGAACCTATGAGCAAGGAGGAAGTAAGGACAGCTATTAAGAGGATGAAGAATGGAAAGGGTGTTGGTCCAGATGACATACCTGTAGAACCATGGAGGTGTTTAGGAGAGATGGCAGTGGAGTTTTTAACCAGATTGTTTAATGAAATCTTTGAAAGTGAGAGGATGCAGGAGGAGTGGAGAAGTGTAACTACAGAGGGATAAAATTGATCAATCGCAGCGTGAAGTTATGAGAAAGAGTACTGGAAGCTAGGTTAAGAAGAGAGGTGAACAGTTGTATGGTTTCATGCTGGGAAAGAGCACTACAGATGCAATGATTACTCTGAGAGTTAGAAGGAGTTGCATTGTATCTTTGTAGACTTAGAGAAAGCATATTATAGGGTGCCTAGAGAGGAGTTGTGGTATTGCATGAGGAAGTCGGGAGTGGCAGAGAAGTATGCGAGAGTGGTACAGGATATGGACTAGGGTAGTGTGACCAGTGGTGAGGTCTGTGGTAGGAGTGATGGATGTGTTCAAGGTGGAGGTGGGATTACATCAAGGATTAACTCTGAGCCCTTTCTTATTTCCAGTGGTGATGGACAGGTTAACAGATGAGATCAGACAGGAGTCACCTTGGACTATGATGTTTGCGGATGACATTGTGATCTTTAGTGAGAGTAGAGAACAGGTTGAGGAAACCCTGGAAAGGTGGGGATATGCTCTATAGAGGAGAGGAATGAAGGTCAGCAGGACTAATACAAAATATATGTGTGTGAATGAGAGGGAGGATAGAGGGGTGGTGAAGATGCAGGGTGGTAGAGTAGGCAAAATTGGATGAGTTTAAATACTTGGGATCAACAGTCCAGAGTAATAGTGAGTGTGGAAGAGAGGTGATGAAGAGAGTACAGGCAGGGTGGAGTGGGTGGAGAGGAGTGTCAGGAGTGATTTGTGACAGACTGGTACCAGTAAGAGTAAAAGGGAAGGTCTAAAGAGGGGAGTGAGACCAGCTATGTTATATAGGTTGGAGATGGTGGCATTGACAAAAGAAAGGAGTCAGAGCTGGAGGTGGCAGAGTTAAAGATGTTAAGATTTGCATTAAGTGTGTCAAGGATGGACAGGATTAGGAATCAGTATATTAGACAGTCAGCTCAAGTTGGATGGTTTGGAGACAAAGCCAGAGAGGCGAAATTGCATTGGTTTGGACATGTGCTGAGAAGGGATGCTGGGTTTATTGGCAAAAGGATGCTAAGGATGGAGCTGCCACTTAAGAGGAAAAGAGGAAGGCCTAAGATAAGGTTTATGGATGTGGTGAGAGAGGACATGCAGGTGGTTGGTGTGACAGAGAAATATGCAGAGGACAGGAAGAAATGGAAACAGATGATCCGCTGTGGTGACCCTGAATGGGAACAGCCAAAAGAAGAATAATTGATTACATTAGAAATTAGTAACCAGGAGGCAAAAGTTGACTAGAATTGTTTCCTGTAAGGAGTCTGCTGAAGAAAAAGCACAAAAAGAAGTACCACACTAAAAAAGTTGTATCAGAGGATGGAAAGGATGCAGATTGTTAAATGAACGACCAGTATCTAGACACAGAAAAAATAGGCACTTTATGCTCCGATACAGTTTATGCTCTGATATCACTATATGAGACACGGTGTTCTCTTTGTGCGCAGTATGGATACACTATAAGGTGACAGAAATGGAAAAGATGACTGGGAGAAATCAGCACAGAGTGTATTTTTTAACCTTTGATACGAAGACGTAGACAGGCGTATATGTAGAGAAGTGTCTGGCTTGTTGATGAACCTTAGTTACAGCTGTTTCAAAAATGAAAGCTATGGGAAAGTCCAAGATTTTTAATGATATAAAATGCTATTTTACAGTCCACAGTTCAGTCTGCTAAAAATTCATGCTCTATAATACAGTATGAAGGACTCCATACACAACTTGCAGAATATGTGAAATGGACTCTTCTGACAAATATCTACAAGTGCTAAATATCTTCCATGGCTTTATTACTTCCTTTAAGTACAGTTTGTGTCCAATTAAATTTAAAGCAGCAGTAAAATAAAACTGATTTAAATATTTTGCATTTATTTACTACAAAAGACTCCTGTATGTTTTATACATTTCTTGTTTATATATATATATTATATTATACACATCAATATGTCTTTTTTTTATTTGGTAGCATAATAGTCCTTTTACATATTCAAGTATTCCTCAGATCCATTTATTTCATAAAAAGGTAACTTCATTTCCATGTAAGTTCCACTACAGACTTTGAAATGATGGAATATATTAACATAACTTGACTCCAAATACAGGAGCGTAAATGCAGCTGTTTGTGACAACAGGAGCTATAATAAATTGTAGATCCAACAAATATATTTTAAGACAGAATCTGCAAATCACTGCCGCGTGATGATGGTAAATACAAACCTGCCAGGGAATGTAAAGAATTAATGTGCATATTTTAGCATTTGGTGTTCCTATTTTTAGTTAAGTGAGTGCATTTTGTGATTATTACATTTGGTGCATTTATTGATTTCCTGAGGTTTATTTTATTGCATACATGACAGACAAAAGGACAGTGTGTTGCTTTTATCAAGGTTACCATGGTAACCATTTTCAGACAAGAACAATCTTTTCCTTTGTACAAGAGGCGTGTTTATAATATCAGGAAGAGTTATCTCTGAAAAACATATATTGTACAACTGCTAAAATATAAAGCAACTGATAGTATGACAAATGCAACACATACTAACAAATAATATAAATATCTACAAAAATGTCCAGTTGTGACACAATGAGTTCATTAACTAACCTCTGAGACTTCAGCAGACTTAAAGGCTTGGTATATTTTACCCCAAAGTTGATAGTATAGATTTTATATTGCTGGCATTTATTTACACAAATAATTCATAGTAGTGTACATATTATACTTTACTATTCTACCCTTAATTATGAACTGGCATCAGGAACCAGCTATTAAATGAGACACTGAGTAGTTGATTATTTAAGCAATAATCCATGTGTGGGTGTGGGTAATGCTGGATTTACCCATGGTTGGTGTGGTTTGGTCACGAGGGCTTTGCCCTCGTGACCAAACAAAGATAACCGTGGGTAAATCCAGCATTACCCACACCCAGACTTGGGTTATTGCTATTATATAATGACATTATTTAAGAAAAACATACTTACTTTTCTTAAATAATGTCTTTGTATAATGGCAGCATACTGTCCTTCCACCGCTGGACATCTCCTAGTTGCTTTAGCTGATGTACTGCACATGCATTTGGGACTTGTGTTCCTATGCATACCCAGTACATCATGCTTAGGGAAAGTAAGCAACGGAGAAAAGAAGATCTCCTTTGCTCCATTTGTCTTTTCTTTTTTTTTTCAATTAAAAAAAAAAGTTTGGGGCAGTTAGGAGAGAGACTGAATACAGGAAATACAAGGGAAATCAGGTACATGTCTTTAATTTTAAATAACATACCTAATTTTCCCTGTATTTTCTCCATACTGTCTCGTATGTCTGGAGTCCTGACTACAGATTTATTTTTTTTTAAACAACTATAAAAAGAAAAACTGACAGAATATATCAACGGAAAAAAGTCTGGGTGACTGGAACTTTTTCTGTTGGCATATTCTTGGATTTACAATGGGCACGCTGGTTGAGCTGGCCAATCAGCGTGCCCATTTTAGAATATTAATGGCCAGTCATTGTATAATTATATATTTATGTTAACCAGGGCAGAACACTGAATAATGTAGCTCTGCTTCAGATTCAGTGCAGGTAAGAAAATGAAGTATGATTTGTAGACATTCAATGTGTATATCAATGGTATAAAGAGTATAAAAGAGTATATCTGTTATGTAAAAGTAGGTATAAATAATAAAGTATTACTGTAGAATAAAATGTATATACTTAAGTGTAATTCAAATATTTAAAAGGAATTGCACACACATATGCATATATAAGGTTTGCCCTTGTGGTGATCTGATTGTGGCTAAAAAAGGATCATGAATAAGCCCAGTTAACAAATGATTAAAATACTATTTTAGATAATTACTATTATTATTGAGTCAGTTCTTTTAAAACACACTCAGCTCTTTTAATATTTATATAATTGGTATTTTACAGTTAAATGAAAGATTCCTAATGCTAGATGAATGTCATCCTATCTCATTCTTTACAGATTCACCCCAGGCCTTATACTAAAACACATTTTTTGGCAGCTTGCTCTACTGTTTCAGTTTATGGTATTTATAAGTTAGGCTCAGCCTGTAAATAACCAGGATTCAAGTTAGGCTCAGCCAGTAAATAACCAGGATTCAAGTTAGGCTTAGCCAGTAAATAACCAGGATTCAAGACAATGTTTTTGAATTGGATGGCACTATAAAACATGAGACACTGAAAATGGTTCTCTGTACTTTCTACTGATCTCTTCAAAGGGATAAGGAATTAGTAACTGAATACATACTGATTGGAAGCTATCGTGTATCTGAAAGCCCTACCCTAGCCTGGGAATCTCCTGCAGTTCTTCCTTAGCCCTTTTGCTATCTTCTACCCCACACAAGTGCTATGTGCCATTCATAACTGCTCCCCATCTCAGAGTCGGTTCTCAGTGTTTTCTACCATTTTATCCTCCCGCTCTTCTGTCACATATTCAACATTACTTGTTTGTTTTTCAGTCAGCTTATATTCTTCCCAGTATCCATTCTCAGAAAATGCGGTTCTTATCATTAAGGCATATTTCACATCTTCTTTCTCTAACACAAGTACAAATACAAACGCACTGTAAGCACTAGGCCCAGGACCAAGTTGTAAGACATACCATTTCTTTTGCTTTCATTGTGAAGCAATTCCCATCCATTTTTTAAATACTCTATGTCATTTGAGTTGCTGTCTTTTCACAGAAAATGCATTGCTATGCCAAAAAGAAAACCAGTTTTCAGATTGTTTACAATTAAACCACAAGACTCACTGTTCAAAAAAAATTACTATTATTTACTGCATGAACATTTTTCTTAACTAAATTTACCTTAATTATATATCAGCCCTGCTTAAAACTTTGTCATAGTTTTTGGTTACCCCACATCAACAAATAAATTGATAAAAGACTCTACCAGCAGTCTTACAAAGTAAAACATCTGTACATTTTCCTCAAATATACCTCACATGGTCATGCGAACATGATTTTACACTTTTATCCAAACTTAATCTGTACTCAGTACTTACATTATTTATCACTTTGAGAAGCACACAGACGTACAGTAATCTTTGAATATTCTCCAATTTGCGTATGCTTAAGAGTGCTGAAATCACTGATAAACTTTGTTGTTATGGCACTGAATTATAGAGATCATCTTTGAGTGCACTATGTTTAATCTTTCTGTAGCAATAGTGTAACATTGTCTGAAATTAATACTGTATCCTAGATTTAACCACAGTAAAAAAAAAATTCAGAGAGGGGTAGTGATCCTTTTTATTAACTGTCAATGCCCATTCCTCTATAGAGAAAGGTTTATCACATGGAACTGATTATTTAAAGCAGCTGTTAAAATTGCCTTGGCTTTCTTTATTTAGTGTTGTGTTTCCCTATGTTTAAGGTTATGGTAGAGTAAAGCAAAATATAAATGATTGTCTTCCAGCTGCAGTACTTGGACTGCCACAGTTTCATATGATTCTAATGAAATATTCTTTCCTCAGAGGCTCCAGTCATTTAAGTGCAAGAAGAAGGAATTCTAATGTTGGCAAAGTCAACATAGTACAAATCAGGACAGACAATTTTGCAATTGTTTTGCAAGCGGATAAAAGGCAATCTCTCTACCCATAGCAAAGAAATGTGAAAAATGAAAGGTGGGAAATTTACAGTTTCTACTCTTTACAGTTCTTCGTATGTCAAGGGAACATGATAACCTAACAGACCAGCAAGGTCAACAAAAGTTGCAATGCTACCTTAGCTAAGCTCAGTGTTTAAAAGATGCAGAAAACTTTACAATGACTTGTTTACCACTCAGATACTATGCTGCTACAGGCATCCATTAAAAACCATTACCATAAGGGATTACACTGAATCATGACTGTCAGGTCTTGTGCTGCTTTTCCTCCTGCTCCTCTGATACTGAAAGCATTACTTAATATAAGATCTTTTTACATAATCACTATTAAAACAGGTTATCCGTATGACCTTATCATCTTCTGATAAAGATTGATGCACAGACTATAAAGGGCGGGTCCCCAGCATGTACCTGAGGACATTCATTTCAGGTTTTCAGGCAAAAGGAACATATTATGTATATTTTGAAAGTTCCTAAGAAAATGATTAAGGTTATTTATATCTCAAATTGGACAGACCTCCTCTTTCAGGAAAATCTAGAAACAGGTTAACAAATACAGGGGAAGCACAACAGCAACACCCAGGGAAGTGGCCATGAATGCAGTAATACCACATGACTTAAACATACATATCTGCTAAGGTTATATGCATACTTCTTACATTTTGCAGTGTCATCTGGAATATCTTCTACACAATTTTTGTAGCAATTTATATCTCTTTTGTTTAGCTATATAACTGCATATCAAGTGTGTTTGGTCTTGTATAGTAAGACATGGCAAAAACAGAATAACAACTCTTTTAAAGTATTTTAAGGGACAACAATTAAATGGATGATGTGTTTTGTCAGTTACTGGTACACTGGTAGTGACACAGTTAGTACTACTGAAATGTTTTATTATATTGATATCCGGTCATGCTGCTCTTAAATGTAATAAAAGAAACCACAACAATGAAGAATAGCTAGATATGTTGCCAGTGAAAAAATAGCATCTATGGCTGCCCTGATAACATTATTATTAATGTAGATATAAAAGCATGTGAATCTCACATTTAGGTAGCAAATTAGACGCAATGAGTACAGCAGATAGTGCTTACTATATGTTTTAACGGCATTTGGTACTCATAGGTACTAAAACAGATTAAAGGAGTATAGCAGGTAGCACTTGGCTTTTGTGTAGTTATTTTTTTAATAGTTAATGAATAATAAAACATCAACGGTGTTAAATTGTGCAATAACCGTAATGAAGAAAGAGCATTTAGAATAGAAGGTACCAATAGCAATACTCTGGAAAGGAAATGGATAAAAGATACATGAATTTGGCATTATTACTCAATCAAGTAAGTAAAATACATTTTTATTAAATGAATAACTTAGTCATAGTCTTCATTTCTAACTTATATCGCATGCTCGACCTGAAACAATTCAATTATTGTGTGTTTAATTTAGACTGAGTTGAATATAGTAATATACATTATTATTTTTGTAGTATACGTCTATCAGATAACCTCATTAAATACAAAAGAAATAAGGGAATATAAATATATATGTCAACAGTAAGAATTTGGCCACTAAGGACACATTTATGAGTTTACTTAAGAAATGCATTAACTATCGTTAAATATGAAGTATTTTCCAGGATTATGTAAATAAAGAATAAGGAAGAGACAGAAGGAGAAAGGGGTAGAAAAAGAGAAGACAAAACATAATGCGTAAATTAGAAAAACTAATAAGTATATGAATAATTTAAAGTAGTAAACAATAATTGTAATCATTAATTCAGAAGTAATATAAGTTAATAAAATAAATGGGCAAATGAGAAGTAACTTTTGATTTTTATGGCTCAAGAACTTATTAGGCTAAAATATAAATGTATGTAACTTAAAAATATATTAAATGTTTATGAAAATGTTTTTTAGCATGCATATATAATTTGGGGTAAAAATAAACAAAGTGAAAGTTGAGAACAAGATCTCAGAAACAAATGGTAAATAATTAATTGTCTCTTCCATCTAGTATTCTTAAAATTTATAAAAAGTTTAAAACAATTTAAACATACTGAAACACAATCTAACTGTGTCAATATACATACTGGAACTACAGCTATAAAAATTGAAATATGCCCATACTTTACCTAATATGTATAAAAGTGAAAAATAACAAGAATTTTCAATGTATGGTTCTAATTTAAACTAATAGTTGTGAAACAATACCCAAGAGTTTAGTTTATTTGACCTGATTTAGCATTTTTTAATATCTGTACTGTATTATGAGAAATATTTGTACTAAAAACTGTAGAATAATCATTTAGTGGAATATCTAGAATCATTCAGTTACTTAAATTACTTTCCTGCATATAAACATATCTAAAAGTATGAACAAGTAGGTAAATTACATTGCAAATAGGCTTAGTATTCACAAAGATATGGTAGCGTTGTTGCCTCACAGCAAGAGGTTCTCCTGTTCGATTCACGGCCGGAGTGCCTTCTGTGTGGTGTCTGCATCTCCTCCCCATGGTCGATGGCCTCCAAAAGACATGCGTGAATGGGCGTAACTTCGCTGAAGGTTGGGCGTTGGGCTGGC
This sequence comes from Protopterus annectens, assembly GCF_019279795.1. Taxonomy (NCBI): domain Eukaryota; kingdom Metazoa; phylum Chordata; order Ceratodontiformes; family Protopteridae; genus Protopterus; species Protopterus annectens. The sequence continues at coordinate 1,645,589,305 of NC_056731.1, read as the reverse complement.
AACTCGGCACCATCAAAAAAAAAAAAAAAATCTACTGCCAATCATTAGCAGACGGGAGTTCCGCTGTGGCGACCCCTAACTGGGAAAAGCCGAAAAGAACAACAACAACAGTGAACAAGTGGGAAAAGCATTCAGGACGCTATATTTAGTATGCCATGTTGGACAACCATGATTCAAATAATGCAATCATGGTGTTTCCCAGAGAGCATAGTCATTGTTCCTTTTTCTTTAATGGCACAAAGGAACACCTGGCATGCTAATGTATACCAGGTACTGCTATGCGTGGGAGTACAGGTAACCCTGTGTAGTCTGGCAGCACAACTCAGCATTACTTCTAAGGCAATTGGTCATTGTATAGCTTGCCTTACCAAGCAGGTACAGTATCTACCTGGTAAGTCATGCTGTAAAATACTCAGCTGCTTTACACAGTATCACTGAATGCCATTAACATGAATGAATCACAGCCATTCAGCATGCAGGGAGTGCTGGTCTCATTACCATATTATTACAATGAGGGGGAAATGGTTTGTACACTCTGATTGGCTACAGCTCACTTGCATCAGAGGGAGGCAAGACAAAGATAGTGTGTGTTTAGCAGGCTTACCTGCATTGTATGAGACAGTGCTGCTGGTAGAGATATGTATGTTATGCAGTGGAGATGTAAGGGGGGGAGTGATATTATGTTGTGACAGCACTTGTATGTTGCTCAGCACAGTCAATGAGCAACTTACTAGCATGGGAGAGGACTGCTGCTGCCATGGCTGTTATACCAGTTAGTTGAATACTGTTAGATTGCCACAGTTTGTCACTGGAAGCTGTATGTACAGTACTGTTGCTAGGTGTATGAATGGAGTGCTGTAGGGGGTCTAAGTGGTTGTATACAATGCAGCAGGATCACACAAGTGGTCTTGCATGATCCTGCTACATTGTTCAGAGAAGTTTATGAATCAGACAGAGCTTTGTATATCATTGTGTGATATATCATTGTGTGGCACACATAGCCCTGCACAGCAGCATGCATAAGTCAAACATTAGCACTATTGCTTATGTTTAAACCATCTTCACAAAACAAGGCTGCCAGCTTATACACTAGAATCCTTCAAACTCTTAAATTTCAGTTTAAGATGGGAAGCTGTACATTTGTCGGCTTTTTATTCAAGTTTCCTAATGAGCGCAACTGTCCATATCAACCTGAACATGTGGAACTTGCACAGCTTCCAGATGTATGATCAGGCACCCCAAACATCAAGCCTCAGCAGTTTATATAAAAAAAGGTAAAAGTAAAACACAAGTGATTCCACAATCCATTGACTATTATTCAAGGAAGCTGAGTACTAAAATCATCAAAAAACTGGAAGTGATTTGAAAACAAAACAGACTAAGTTGTAACAGCTATGGTAATCAAGCTGCTATATTAGGAACCAAATCTGGTAATCCAGGGCTTGATTCTCTCAGCCTTCATTTGTCTGCTGTGTGACTGAGCAAGTCACTTAATCAGACAGTGCTCTAAGACAATTGGGAAAATGGGCTAGGCTCCTCATTGGTCTCTAGGACTGCATGCCTAGTAATTACCTATGAACATGTGAGCCTATAAATGTATATATTTTTATATAACTGATTCAGAGATGCTATATTTTTAGGATTCACTCTACAAAATGCATGTTTATATTTTTAACAGATTTTTTCCCAAGATGGATGTTATGGCCACTTACTTTTCCAGATTACTGATCTTCTCAAACATGGACAGAGAGGAAACACTACAAAAAATGAGTTCCCATCTTACCATTATAAATTTCTAGTGTATCAGTTTTTTTTACTTGAAAAGGTTTGGTAGATGTATTATTGCTTTAAAAACCATCTTAAGCATGTCATGGGGTGCAATACTAAGTTATGTATGGCTTTATTACTTCAATTGGATATACAGTTTCCAAAAAAATTTCCCTCAAGAGTGGCAGATATCTTACTATATGAAGATTTTACTTTCATTAATAAGACACAGTGTCCCCACAGTCACCACTCTTACTTTTTAGACCACACTTTTACATTAGTAATTAAGAAATAAACACTTGTGAAGTAAGTTTATAACTGCAAAGAACTCGGGCTGTAGAACGATCACTGTTAGACTTGGGAATATTTAAAAAATCACAAGGGATGCAGTTGATTAGATGGACGTGCTTCACTGCATTCTTCATATATGCAAGAGGCATCCACAAAATTCAAATATTGAACTTCCATCTCAGCAAGCATCCGTCCATCATGTATAGCTGTCCTAAACAGATTTATCAGAGAACGCACAAAGCATGTTTATACTTATTTCCTCTTGTTCTTCCTGTCTCTCCTAAATCTTTTTCACCAAATAGTCTTCTGTTTTTCTGCACATGTGCATGAACCATTTTAATCTGTTCTCTTTGACCATCTCTGCAATTGAAGCTTTGGCTTCTGCTCTGGTGTCATCATTTTTTTTTGTCATCATTCCTTTGTCTGTCACAGTGTGAATCTCCAGCACTTCTTTTCCATCGCTTCTAGCTTTCTCAACTGCTCTGCTTTCGCTGCCCAATTGTCTATACCAAACAAAAATACAGGTTGCACCACTAGTTTGTACACATTACTTTTCAGTTTCTTTGTCATTATTTTGCCACACACTACCCCCAATACTCCACGCCATTTGGCTGCAGCCCCTGTGATTCTAGCTTTGACCTCCCCATTCAGACTTCCCTACTCCTCAACCACCCCTCCCAGATATTTGAAACTGTTACCTGTTCCATTTTTTCCCTTATATCTCAATTTTCATCTTCTGATTTCCCTCATATGCTGCCACAATAACTGTCTTGTCTACAGCCAGCTTCATCCCATGTGCCTTCAGTTTTGCATTCTATTCCCCTATCATTTGCTGACGTTCCTGTCCCAAGGCTGCTTGTTTTGCCATAATATCAGCGTACAGTAGCTTTGTTGATCTGTCCCCTACAGCCTTTTTGATAATGTAGTGCATCAGTAGTATTAACAGCAGTGGTGTCAGAGGTGCACTCCCATTCCCACTGGGAACTCCCCTGAGAGCCCAGGCATTGTTTATATTTGTGTCGCTGTGTCATTGTACATAACCTACACTAATTCTGCTAGTGTTTCTGGGACATTGAACCATTGCAGACCTGCCCAAATCAGCTTTTTTGGGACCCTGTTTTATGCTTTCTCCAGGTCTGTGAATGCCTGATTGGACTCTTTCCTTATCTGTGGCTTCTCCACTGTCTGTCTCACTGCAAACATCAATTCAGTGTGCTGCATCTTGATCTGAATCTATTACTCTGTCTATCTGTTTATCAGTCAACCTCTCAAGCACTTTCACGTGGTATGACAAGAGTCTGATACTTCTTTACTGCCCATAGTTGTGAATATCCCCTTTGTTCTTGTATACTAGCACTAGAGTGCTTATTTTCCTGTTATCTAGGACCCGTCTTTCCTTCCATACTTTTATGAGTACCCTCAGGAGCTATTTCTCCCCTAACTTACCCAACATCTTGATCATGTCAGCCGTGACCTAACCTGAGCTTGTTGCTTTCCCTGATGCTGTTCTTATTACTGCTAGGATAGAATCATCTTCCTTTTTCATCTTGAGCTGCGTATGGGGCAGTACACCTTCTGTGGGGTTTTCTTCTTTTAGGAGCTTCTGGAAATGCTCTTATCTGCATTAGATGTCCAGTGGACTGGTGAGCAGGCATTCCTTTTGAAATGTATCTGATGAGGATTTTCTTTATCTTTCTGACTTTACGTTGCAACCTGATAGTTTTTGTGCCATCTGCTGCATCATTTTCTTGAAGCTGGTAGAGTGCCTCTGATGGTTTTTGTTCATTGCTATTATGACTGCTTTCTTAACCTCTATATTAGCCAACCAGTATTCCTTCTTAGCCTGGTCTGTCTTTTCTAACTCCCACTTTTTCCTGCACTCCTTCTTTCTTTTGTAAATTTCCTGGATTTCTGCATTCCACCACCAGCTTTCCTTATATGCCTTAATTCCATACCTGGCTCAGCCACATATGTGTTTGGGTCTACAGTATTTCATCAAAACTCCAATTCCGCGAATACCTATTCATTGACCCCTGTTCAGCATGAACTACCATTTTATCGAAAGCACAAATCAGCGAATGTTTTCCCAGGTAACTAATTTACTAGTCCAACAAAATGAGTGATCCACACCGCAGTATAACAAACCCACCAACGTGGAGGGCTGGGCCCCCCCCCCCACTTACATACACCAAATCCGAGATCGCCCTACAGTGGGGAAAAGGACAAATCTCCACATGTTGGCCAACTAACTCAGTGCCCTGGGAAAAAAGTTTGCTGATTTGAACGTTCGATAAAAGGGCATCCGCTGAATAAGGGTAGATGAAAAGGTATTCATGGAATTGGTATTTCAATGAACTAATATATTCCCATGTGTTCTGCAGTCATCAAATATGCTGTTTTGTTTTCTTGCAAATCCTGTTTAACTCAAACTATTTCTTCTTCTTAGATGCAACAGCTTTATTTTCTTGAACTCTTTTGTGTTTTTGCTTCAGTCAACTCCTCAGTCTAGTCTCTTTTGACCTTAGAATTTTGTCTGACCACCAGTGGCCACCACTAGTTTATGCTGTGGGTTGATTGTTTCACTCGGGATGACTTTACAATCTCATTTTCTACCCCAATGTCTTTTCCTTACAAGGAGGAAGTCTACCTGAGTTGCATGTTGGTCACTCTTGCATATGACGTTGTGACTATCTCTTGCTGAACCATGTGTTAATATTATGTTTAACATTGTATTTAAAGATAAAAACACATTATCTTTGCAGTGCTTTTAACTTAAGCAAGCACGCACTAGATAACTACCCTTTTAAGCTTGGCCAAGAACCTGCTTTCAGAAAAAGCTGTCAATATAGCTCGTGCTTTATTAGTACATGTTCCAAAATCACAAATTTGAAATGATGTCCAGGGTTCTGCTGCACATGCTTAAAGAGTGCATTGGCATTCTTTTGTTTTTTAATGTCATATATGTGCTCGTAGACCCTCTGAATCTTCTTTCAGTCTTGCCAATATAACAATCAGGGCATAATGAACAGAGTGCACAATACACCACATGTTGTGTATTGCAATCATAGTGTCCCTTAATTGCAGTGATGTTATTAGAAATGGTGCATTCCTTGTCTACCAATATATGTTGGCATTGGAAGCAGTGGCCGCACTTACTCGTACCAACGCTTTTGTTGCTCAGTCTCACCTTAGGTATATTTGTCCCTTTTTCTAGCAATACCTTAAGGTTCTTCCCCTAATTGTAAACAACTTGTAGGTGTGCCCCCACATTCAAGCTCACCCCCTAATCACTGCTCAGAATTGGCCAATGTTTCACCAGAATGTCTTTAATTGCATAACTGTCCATTGAAAAAATGGTGATGAAAGCACTTTTAAGAGACCCTTGATGGGGTGGGGGTGGATGATGGGCTGGATGTCGTGAATACCATTGTTATGGATGTGTGGAACACTCATCTTGCTGTTTAAAATTGGAATAAACACCCTCTGTTCTCTTGTATTGATGACCTCATACATCAGATTATCAGTGAAGTCAACCGAGTACACTCGTACCCTAAACATGTCTTTATCTGAGGAAGTTTTTAATGTGGAAGGTGTTTTAGGTATTTTATCTGAGGAAGTTTTTAAATTTAAAAACAAAAGCACTTGTGTACTTTTGTACTAAAGGACTGGATTTCTTTTGAAGGGTATAGTGCATTTTACTTAATTTTCAGTTCTGTAGTCCATACCTGCCTAATTCAGGATGCCATTTCCTTCTGGTTTGTTGAGCACATAATAATCAGTTTATGATCAGCAAACCAGTCATAATCCTCTATATCTGAAAAGAATATTAATTCTGCTGTTTACTTGGAGGTCATCTTGAAGCCTCCCCATAAATATTTTGCAGTGATATAAAACAAGAATCTTGATAGAACTGTAGGCCAAAAAGAGTATTTTTTTAAAGTAATATATACTAAGATTTTTTTTCAGAATTCAGGAGAAACATGCCATGCTAATGTTTATAAAATGCCATAAAGAAGTTTTGCCTTAGCAATAACCAAAAATCAACTCCTGGACTAAAGTAACACTTAAAAAATGCATGTCAGAAATTGTAGCTATACATGTAATTGTGAATTTAGCTTTAGTTATTTTGAGCGATCTACATATACTAAATTAAAAAACTTTGTTTGCAGATGCCACAGGTTTATGTTAAAAATTATGCCACGTGAACTAAGTGAAATCTAAGAAAGAATCAGAATTTTTCTGAAGTTTTGCATTAATTGAGAGATCAGTATCTGCAACTAGTGAAGGAGCCCTTAGCTGCACCAGTTGCAGACATTGTAAGCTGACAGAAGCAATTGCACAATTTGGAATATGTCCTTAAATCAGCTGTGTAGTCAAAGAATGTCTAAATGCAAGATGCCAGAGGAGATTAGCTAAACAGTTAATTTATTGTGATTCATGGCATCGAGACCTTAGAAAAATCCAGATAGAGGGTTGCAACAATCTTATCCTTTTGGAGGAGTGTTCTCACATGATCAGTGAAGTTAACAGGGCATGAGTTGCAGTATAATCTGAATGAAAACTGTATTGTAACACTTTGGCCAGTCAGAGCACAACAGGACTATAGTTCTGAAGTGCTTATATATGAACTCCATTATGAACAAGAATTAATCAAGCTTAATTCTACATCTTTGGAATGTTTATTTCCTGAAAATGTAACTGTTTAGGAAGAAAATTGTCAACTGTTTAATAAATCTAGGCTTGGAAGCCATCTGCTGCTGCGTATGCCATATACTTAGCTCCTGGGAATTTATTTTGTCGTTAGCTGACTCACAGGAACAAGGTTAAAATCAGAATGAAATTACAAAAAGGAACATCTCATCAACTGCTGACTATCTTCTGTATGGAATCCTCAAAGTGCTGACTCGGTTGTTGTATTTGGTCATGCAAAATTAAAGGATTCAGGGTCATAAATGTTCAATATATTTAATTAAATATTTATTTTCTTCCCTTCCAAAGATCTATTGAGGGGTGTTTCCTAAAGCACGTTATGCATTAATGAAGTACGTCAAGAAGGCTTTAGTTGGTATACTGCATCCATTTCTCATATTTGTGTGTGTGTGTGTGTGTGTGTGTGTGTGTGTGTGTGTGTGTGTGTGTGTGTATTACTTGATATTTCATATAATGGACCCAAACAAGTATTTGAGGAGAAGCAATAGCATCTCCCCATAAAGCAGACATAGGCAAATGATCACAAAAAAGGTATTACACAATCCAGGCAGCTTAAATAATCTTAAGAAATCTGTTTAATAAACAGTCAATAACCAGTCAATATATGTACTACTGCATGCCTCTTATTTTATGTAGTAAAAAGGGTTTAAATTCTACAGACCTGAAAAGAATTTACTGAGCTGCTGATGAGTGTTGAATTCACCCAAAAAGATGATTTCATTTTTTTTTTAAAAAAGCACAATCGAATCTGGAGTACATCTTCAGTGCTGCAGTGTGAAACTTATGACTATGCAAGCTCAGTGGTAAGCAGAAATGCAGCATCTTAACTTCTTGTCATGTCCATAACCCCCCCCCCCCCCATGAGCAAATCATTATATGAAATCTCTGGGTGGTTGATTCATACCTAACCTAAGATTATTTTCATCTCTGAGAAAAATGTAAATTTTTTATTGATATAATCCTGTCTGCCAACCAATTGCTCCTGTCTGCCAACCAATTGCTTGAAAAACTATGACCAAGCTGTATGTTTATTTGTTTTTATTGTTCTCTGTATCTGCCCATTAGCCTTTCCAATTGCATTCATTTGGTCCATTCTTTCCATCAATGGGCAACAGCCAAGCATCTATAGGCTAGCCAAGAGTCCTTCCTCCCCTGGGATCCTAACTAGCTCATTTGATCCCTGTCTGCTAAGTGAGGCAGCATCAAATGCCCAAATGCGTAACCTACCCTTCTCCCCCTCCTTTTCACTACATGATCTGTTAGTTGGTCATGCAGTGGCAGTCAGCACTGGGGGCTGTGCCTAGTATCCATGCAGGACACAGGCCAGCAGTATAGTCCCTGCCACCTCACTGTGTCCACCATGAAATTGTGCTCTGTTTGTATGCCCCCAATCATAGATGTGTAAAACCTCTTCCCAGCCCCGTAGAGCAGTGAGCAGGCACTGTCCCTTCATTCCTTTCTCTGTTACTACCAGTCCATCATGCACATAGACCACTGATTGAATTCTGGTTGCCTGGGTCTTAGTTAGTACTTTATCTGGCTGTGGCACTGGAGCTGGCTACCAAGCTGTATCTATAGGAATATGAACATTCTGTTGTGTCAGCTAAAATATCTAATTTGTTTACTACACTTTTACTTAATACTGGAATTCAGAAGTTTTGTTTCATTGACTTCTACCATTTAGATAACCATTTTAAATCAATTAGTATAAAACAATGCCATTATCCATTATAACATTTCCTTTGTTACATATACACTTGGATTACTACTAGGCATATGTATTATGCAAGAAATATGGAGACAGTAATAATACATAAATCTATATTTCATTTACTTGGCAGATAAATGCTGCAGTATGAAAATGATGACTAAATAACTGACAATACTATAACTCGCATATCCTGTTTACTCAGCAAATTGGCTGAGTGATTGTTATAGTTCATCCAGAATTTTATATATATATATATATATATATATATAAACATTGCTTCAAATTTTAAAGAGCACTGACTTATTTTACTCTTCACAGAGTAATAAAAATCTCCTTAATGTATGATGCTGAATTGTCGGTGACCACATTTTTCTCATTTGACTTCTTGATATTGCATTTTGCTTTCAGTGCTCCCTTGGCACACGTCTTTCTCTGTCTTTGACTGCTTGCTTCTGTTATTAGTGAGCTATGTGATAAACACATCTATGCATCTAACCTTCCTTGAGGACTGCATTGATAGTGATGCATTGTTTTAAAATTATGAGAGTGCTATGTTGCCATCACAGTAATAATGACAGTGACACATTTGCTTTTACAGATTACCCAGAAAATGTTGGGGTGGATTCTGCTACCCTTGCCATCTAATCATTGATTGCCAGTCCTTCCACTGTTCTAAAGCAGATCTAACTGAGCATTTTGTAATTTGTCTCCTGTGCTATATGATACTATAGATATGATGGAATCAGGGACTCTGCTACCATTTAAGTGGTTGCATATATAGTTAATACTGCATGCCTCTTAATGGGACATTTGTAATTGCCAGGAGACATTACACTGATCGCTCTTATTTCCCACATGTATTCATATTCTGCTGTAACAGGACATTATGTTTCAGGAACTGTTGAGCTAAAATATTAATGGGACACTGCTTCACCAATTTTATTTTGTTTCACATCAACTAATTGAATTATATGAAATATACTTACTTTTTGAAAGGGACCACGTCACATACTTTTATTGTAACAGTACATATTTCATTTAACTGTTTTAACAAATGTAATTGTATTATGTTCTTTCCAGAGCTATTACATTGCCACAGTTATTTATTTATTAAACCAGATGAATGGAACTTAATAGGTAAATAACATATGTATACTGTTTTATGTGGATGTTTTTACAAAAAAATATTTGTATTTAGCATTTAAGTGTGTCATAATGCATAGCCAGCTTTGAAGCTATGCATCTTATCCAGTCCCAAAAATTAATATTTCATGGATGGAATACCAATAAACAAAAACGTGTAAAAAAATCTATTTAAGATTTTTAAATACTGTGCCACTCTAAGTATTAATGAAACATAGATAACATGCCCTGCATACTTTTGTGCTCTTATAGTGCTGCAGGGCCTTTTAAAACCAGAATAAAATTGTCAGTATATTCTACTCAGGGGTGAAATTAAAATGCACGACAGTTAACTTGTCAGAGCAGAAGTTTCATGTTGGAGACACTGATGTAATTTATTTTATCATCACTCTCTAAAACTGCAAGAAATGTGGTACTTCCATCATGAACCCACCATCTGTACCCAATGCCAATAAGCTTACAGTACAATCATCTAAATGAAACTGGTTAAACAGGTATGAAGCAGAAAAGTCAGGGGGTTCATAAATACGATGCATAAAAAAGAAAGAATGCAATAAGACTAAAATGCAGAAACCAAATAGAATATAATATGAAGAATTTATCCTTTAGTAAAGGCATGCTAGATGCTAGATTGGTCTTCTAGTAATACATTCCAATAAGAATGAGAAATTTTTCAGAAAGTCTTGACTGAGAAAGAGGGGTATTGGACAGGAAATCAGGCACAGACTGCAGTGAAAGTACATACAGTGGAAGAATGCGGATTGAGTCCAGAGTTACACTGGTCATTTTCTGCTAAGAAGATATAATCTGTTGTGGTCTTCATTGTTCATTACAGACAGAGTGATAAAGTCCAAGCATAAGACCTAAGTAGTAATGACAAGTCAGAAATGTATGTACTGATGGATAAGAATAGGTACTGAAATAACAATAGGAGCCAATCAGAGGAGGTTAGAAAAGACCGGGATAAGCAATTCACAAGGAAACAATGGAAGGATGTGTGTGGCTCCCATGTATGTAACAAAGTCTAGAAGACTTAGGGGTTTGCATTGACGTCTGCACAGTTATTTTATACCCCAAGCATACTCCAAATATTTTCCTCAGGTCGATAGCAAATGTTGGAGGTGTGATGGGAAAGAAAGAGGAACTGAGAACATATGTTTTGGGAGTGTAATGAATTGGCAGACATTAAAAATTCCCGACAGCATACTCTGTCAGAAATGCCGGGTGAGCAGATAAGTGTAACTAAGGAAATTAGTTTTTCAGCTAGAATACAGAATCTGAATTGCCTAGACATAGTAACGCCTTGTTAAGTTTAATTCTAGTGGCTGCCAAAGAAAGCAATTACTACAGAATGGAAACCAAAGTCTAAACCAACTGTAGTTGAATTAATGGAATATTGTAACCGAGATAAAATAACTGGAAGTGGGATCTTTAGAAAAGGGTAGGAGCAAATTACATAGAAATAAACAGAAATTGTGGAAACAATACACACAGTATAATGTTTTGGAGGAGTAGTGAAGTTTAAAGGAAGACAGGAATTGATTTATTTATGTAATTTTGGATTGATTGTATGAAAGAATATATGCGATGTCTAATATTTATAACTGTGAACATGTTAACAAGATTTTTCTTTTATATAAATGAATGTTTGCCTATGTCTTAGTTGATAATTCAGTAACTTTGTGAAAGAAAAAAAAAAGAACAGGCACTGGAATGGTAGCACCTTAGCACCTTTCTTACAGTTGCCTAGCAGATATCTGAGGTGAAATGGCCATTGAGCAGGGTGAGGTCTTCTACACTTTCATTTTGTTGTTTACACCACTGGAGTTGCATTCTGCTGTATTAGTCAAAACATGCACCTTGCTGCACTTCTTATTGCACTACAGTGTGTTTCAGATGAATGACTAAATGTTGTATGGCCCAAAATAGCATCTCTTCCCATTCCCTCCCTTGTGGCGTGAGAACCAGTTATGGGAGGCCACCATTCAGGCACCCATCAGAGATTTCTTACTTTTAACCATAAACCCTCCTTCTGGGTTTGATATCCACCCTTCAAATGGGCCTACAGTGTCATTCTCTGTGGGCCTGGATGCTCCAGCACATGCTTCATGAAGGTTATCATGGGAATGTGATCACACATTTCCACTCATTTGCTACATACATTGAGTCTGCAAATGATGTTAACATATTACAAAAAGGGGCTAACACAGACACATGATTGGTGCCAAATCCACAGACTAAAAACTAAATGCAAAAAAGTGCATTATTATCCCCTTTGGCAAAGAGGAAGTCCCTGAAAATTAAAATATTGACAGCTCAAACCTAGTGGTGTGCATTTTGGGAACACAGGTTGATAGCAATCTAAACTTCGATCACCATGTGTCCACAGTGGTAAGCAAAGCTTTCTACATTGCACAACTCATAAGTAAAGGCATTGCATCCAAGACTAAGGATGTTATAACTCCTCTGTACTCGGCCCTCATCAGATCACTAATAGAGTACAATGCTCCCTTTTGCATATACCTCACCAGACACCAGCAGCAGCTGTAGAGACCATGGAGGTTTCTCACCAAGAAAATTCAGGGCCTCCAAAACATGACCTACATGGAAAGACTGAAAGCCCTTTCACTGTAGTCTGTATCCTACAGGCTGCTGAGAGGCAACTTATGCCTGGTTTACAGAGGCATCTCTGACCCTGCCCTAATGGAAATGCTGCACATCTGCAAATGACATGGGACAAGAGTCACTTGCTCCAGGAATCTCAGCCTAGCCTGTAACATTAAAAAAACATGCTGGAGAGACAGAAGTATGTCCCAGCGATTGCCGCCCCTCTGGAATAAACTCCCAATTCACATGAAATAGAGCTGCGCAATGACCTTATTCAAGGGCAACCTAGACAATTGGACGGGAGACCATAAATTCACCTCAAGGGTGGCACTTATGTCCCTTATGGACAGAGGCAGTTGGTGCTGATCATAGACTCGTTCTGCGAATGACTGTCTAACCAAGGTCATTTACGGAACACGGGTATAACATGGCTAGGTTTGTAAAGGCCCTAAGGCCTTTAGTCTAGCAACCTCCTATGAACTTATGAATATTGTCTATGTCTTAAGTGATAATTCAATAAAGGTGTTAAAAAACAAGATGTCACTTTTATGTCTTATACAAAGTAACGGCAAGGCTGTGCCCTCTAAGAGGTTGGAAGGCCCACATGGCCAAAGGGTACACACAGGAAGTACTGGAGTGCTACAGAATGACTGCAGTGGAGTGAATTTGGATGGAAGCCAGGTGATTGTATCAGTTGTCTGGGGAACAGAAGAGACTGTATAAAATATGTTGACATGTACTGCGAATGGACTGCAGTGGAATGATGGAAAAGGGTATAAGGAAGCAAATGTCACTTATCTGCGGTTTATCAAGGGCTGGGGGAGTTCCTTGGCTATAAAGCCCTATGTGTTTCATCTTTAGAATGTATGTCTGTTTTGTCTGTCTTCATAAACAATGGTCATATTCCTTCAATAGGATACAGACTGCTTTGTTTAGCAGCAGAGAAAATAATTTTGTGAATAGCATCAAGGAAGATACCCAGGAGGGAAAAAAAAGAAGCCAAAGGCATACATGAAGCACTTGCATACCTTGAGCTGGGAAAGTAATTACCCCTTCAAATTCATTCTAGGCTATGCATGTATGGTACACGGGTCTATATTAGAACATCGAATATTTAACAGTTTGAATCACGAAAGGTCGACCTTTAGTGACTGAACTGTTAACACATTGAATGTTAAGCAAAAAAATAAATAAAAATAACAAAAAAAAAACTAAACGGTGTAGGCAGGGGTGCAAGCCCACACCCCCCACTACTTAAATATACCAACTCCAAGACCACACTATATTGAAATAAATGGAAATCTCCCCTTACTGAGATTTCCGTTTACTTGTTCAATGTTCTGCAGTTTCGCTATTCTCCTGTCGACAATGTCAGATTCGACATTGTCGGCTTTCGAGAATTTAATATAGACCCTGGTACACAATATGTCAGAATTCTGCCTCTCTGTATCATTCATTCCTCTGAATATATTTGTTTTAGCCCATGACCAATGCAAATTTGCCATTCACAAGGCACTGTTGATGTATGTTATACTGATGCTTTAAAAGTATCCTGTATTTTCCTTTTGGTGAAACTTACCAAGGAAAGTTTGCAATTTGTCGAACTATAATCTAACATGGGTGCAGTGGATGCACTTATTTACAGCGTTTTGTTGACCAGGTTAAGACACTCTAAATTCAAAGTAGTTTTGCAGGGGATACCTAGGAATATCAGTATTTTGATCACACAGTGGAAAATTGAAGTAAAACATGTAGAAAACAGCACACATGCCTCTCAACTATCCAGATTTCTGCTTCATATTTTTGGTCTGCCCTTCATAACATGTATGGTTTTCTGAAAAATCATTGAGGACTGAAATCTCTAAATTATTGCTTGGTTGGATTTGAATTTCAGACTTCATGTCCTTCAGAAAAATGCATGTTAATGCAAAACCTGTTATTCTGGCAACATTTTAAGTTTATAAAAGCAGTAGTAAAATATGGCCCTGATTTTACACCTTTGACCCCCTTGACTTTGCCCTTATTTATTGTGCTTAGGGGTGAAGAGGTATGAGTGACTTATTATAACATAGTATAATAAGTAATATAATAAAATGATAACCAAGTCAGAATCTACCAGTTATAATACATTAGCAATTCTACAATTCATTTAATTTTATTAGTGATTTGTAATTTCACTAATCAATGTGGGTCCACTTTAGAAAATCAAGTTACCAGAATGTCAAGTGTCAGAATATTGAGAACAGATGATCGAAGACTGACAATCTTGACTGTCTGGAACACTGATAATTTAGAAAAACAAATGGGGGCAGAAGGTGGTTGTGTGAGATCACACTGCAACAGGGATTGGAGTTTGGTTCTTTCTCCACTGTAGTGCAATCTCAGAGGTAGTATATTTAATTAACAGGTAGTGATGGGGGAAGCAAAGCCAAATGGGGGCTGCACAGAGGCTTGCCCCCCTACAAAACATTATTTTCAATGTTGTGGCTTTCAAGGTTGTAGTCTGTCAATCGTTTGAGTTTGTGATCATCTGATCTTGATGTTTTCACAGATGGCATTCTTGTATGTCAGTCTTGTGATACAGATCCATCGGTATACAGAAGTTAGTTAAAAAAGCCTTCTTACTCTAGTGTTTAGTAGTTATTTATTAGAGGTATAATGCATCAAAAAGTTATGTGAATGTGTTCACACACAACACATACATATGTGTATGTGTGGAGATATATGTTAAATACATATTATATATTTTTTAATATCTTTACTAATCAGCTCTATACCTCTTGTCCTCAGTCATCTTTAGTGCAATACGCAGATGACTCTACAGTCATCACCACAGCCAACTCTCCCTCTAAGGTCTTCTCAGCTACTCAGGCATCTTTTAACTTGGTCAAAACATGACTCTGCAACAACCAGCTCATCCTTAACCCTAAAAAACAAAGCTGTTACTCTTCCTACCTAAAAATTCAACAATATTAAACCCTCCTTCTCCATACAGTCTCTTAATAACACTCCAATTCAGGTAGAATCCAGCACTAAGCTCTTAGGCATAACTATCGGCGATCAGCTTAAATTTGACTTACATGTTAATAACTGTATCAAAAAGACTCATTCAAAACTAGGGCTCCTTTACCATAACAAGAAATTCCTTACCTTTGAAGCCAAGATTACTCTTTCTCTTACCTACATTCTATCCAGTCTAATGTACAATTCTCAGATTCTCACAAATCTTAACTCAACATTCCTGACCAAACTCAAATCTGCCTACAACAAAGTGGCTAGATTTGCTGCTCAACAAACCTACAAATCCCATCACTGTCTCTCTCTAAAACACCTAAACTGGCTTGAATTACCCCACCAGCTTCTTCTCTCTCAGCTCCAGATCATCCATTCTATCCTATACCAGCCTTCCTACTGCCTGGCACTATCCCCTCTCATCTCCCATTATTCTCTCTCCAGACCTCTATGAAGCTCTAACCAAGACCTACTACAAATCTACAAACCCAAGTCTAAATTTGGACGTAAAATGTGCAGCTATCACCCCACTATTGCCTGGAATAGGCTCCCAGTAGAAATCAGGACCCTTACACATCCTAAACAATTTAAGACAGCCACCAAAGAGCACTTTAAAAGTCACTGGTCCTGCCACTGCACTCTCCCTCCTTAACATCCCCTACTTCTCATAGTTTAATCTACTTTCTGCCCTTAACTCACTCTTCTCACTAGCTCTCTCTAATCTTCCTTGACTACTCTTTCTACTGTCTTCTAAAACCTATTAAGAAAATCGCCTCAGAGAAACATTCTATTGTAATTGTCTTGCCTTCATGCAACTACATTTTGATAAAACTGAGTTTTTGTAACCACTTACCCCAAAAACGGTATTCATCTTAATGACATATTATTTCTTTTTATACATCTTGAAATAGTTTTGCTATACTCCTGATTGTCGACACTGTATAACATTGTATTGCTACTTAATGCCTTGTAATAATCCTGTAACATTGCTGTTTAATGCTAATTTATAGTGAAAATTGTATAATATGTTGAAGCTTTTCTCCCCGGGCCACTGCTGAAAAAGGGCTCTTCAGCTCAGTCGGACAATCCCGGTCAACAAATGTAAAATAAATAAACAAATAAAAAATAAATAAATGTGCATATGTGGGGTAGATAATAGCAGTAATCATTGGTTCTGGTATTATAATAGGACTGAGTAGGTACACAGCATTTTAAAGAAATTAATGATTTGTAGGAAGAAGAAAAAGAAGGAAGGAAAGAAAGAAATATAACAGTAATAAATAAGAAGTCACCATTTTGTGTCTTTTTTGTTTTATAAAATGTACTGATTCATTTAAAAAGAAGGCTGATTACAGCAGGTTGTCCTCTTTATTTCATAATGTGACAGATTCTAATTCAACTTGTCACATACAGTGCCAACATTGCACTCTGAATAATTAATAAGAATGAGTTTCTGATGTGTTATCATGTTCATTGCTTGCATTTTGTGCCACTATTAATAGACAAGAATAAGGTGTTGACAGAGCAGACACAATAAAATTCCAGCTAGTTCTTCGTGTGTGACCAATAGATTTTTTTGTTTTGCAGCAAATTCCCTAGGCAGCCCAGTGGTACACCAGTTGATA
Source organism: Protopterus annectens (assembly GCF_019279795.1). Lineage (NCBI taxonomy): Eukaryota > Metazoa > Chordata > Ceratodontiformes > Protopteridae > Protopterus > Protopterus annectens. The sequence continues at coordinate 1,645,572,439 of NC_056731.1, read as the reverse complement.
CTCTTGTCTCACAGTACTTGATTCACAGCTGGGTGCTTCCTTGCAGAGTCTGTACTCTGTGTATCTACTCACATTTTTTGCCATGGGTACCAGTTCCCTCCTACATTCAGCAGATGTGCTGTAGGTTAATTTGCAGTTATCCAAACTGCCCATAGGAGAATGTGTCATGTGTATGTGCGTGTATATGGGCTCTGAGATTGAGATGGGCTCTCAATCAGCTGTTTTGCCTTTTGCCTACTGTATTCCCAGATAAACTAAAGCTCTCCATGACTCTGACTTTGGATTAAACACAGTTGAAGAACATATGAAAAATATAATTAAATATAGATAAAGGTATGTGTTCAAGCTGTACCTGAAATTGATCTATTAAAATTAGTTTACTACCCCAGTAAATAAACTTAAATACATTTTTTACCTAAAAGGCCAAACTTCATGCCTGAAATGCCTACTGATTCTGTATCAGCAACACTGCATAGGAAAGTTTTGGAAAAGTGAATTTAAGCTCAGTGATAGAACTCTTGTATAAAGGTGTCATTATATTAACTCATCGGGGAGAGAATGAATTTTGTTTTGTTCATGATTTATGGGCATGTTGCACCTTTGTCAGTGTCTCTGCCCAGCTAGAGTAACTCAGCATATGTTCAACCATTATGTCTGAACCAGGGTATAAAAGTCAGCCAGCTTTGCACAGTATCCCTTTTTAATGAGGTTATTGTCATATGAATACATGAGGAATGCTCTAATCCACACAGTGTGACACATTCTGTATGTCTGAGAAAATCTTGTTACAGTTAGAGAATTTATGCCAGTGACATCTTTGTTTAGCAGGATGCTAGTTTGAGCAAAGGAGGGAGGTTTTATGAGTGCAGCAAGACATTCTGTCATAATCTATAGTTATTGTGAGTTATGTCACAATCTGTATTAGCTATTTCGGGAAAACCCACTGGGTTTGTATTTTTCAGGTAGAATCTCCAACCATGTTGCTTCCTATTGTAAGGGCACAGATCCATTTAAAATATAGTTTTGGATTGTCTCCCCAAAGTAAATGAAATGTTGCTGAACTATCTGTACTAAATACGGCAATTCTTATCATTCCTTTTATTATTTCTTTGTACAGTTCCTTGTCCCAAGATGATGGACTATACAGTCAACACACAAATTGTACTGATGTTTCGTGTTTCCAAGGTGACTTGTGGTGAGCTCTTATTCCTAAACACACACACACACACACACACACACACACACACACACACACACACACACACACACACACACACCATGTTTAATTTTAACTTATACAGGTGGGTGCTTTCCCCTATATTTTAACTTTCAATTCTACTGATAGATTATATAGCCGAGTATACGGATATTCTGCTCAAGACTTTGTACCAGAGAATAATATAGTATGTGTGTATGTATGTATGATACATCTTGTAAGAAGGGAAAAATCTGTCTTCTCGGAGAGATTAAGTAGCGTTCAGTACATAAATCATTCTACCCATACCGCAATCATTTTAATTTGTCTCTTATTTTGTCGAAATGAATAGTTCAGCAGAGAGGTTCACAGTTAAATTGCCTTGCAGAAAGATTGCATATTAATTCAAACAAATCTGAACTAAAGCAGAGACTAAGTCTACAAGTGATGTAGTTTTGTGCAGCAACTTGTTTAGTATTTTAATATGTTAAAACTGCATTTATTGCTGTGTCTTTGTGCAGTGCTCTGAACCATCCCAAAGGCATTTTCCTTCTCTTAATAAGGCATTTTCCACAGTTTCAGATATATGCATTTTTTGACTCCAGGCAATGTCTTCTATATCTCATTAAGCAAACAAAGCTCCAAAACTCCAACCATTCACAAATACCCATTGTTTTCCCAAATAACTACAGCAACTTGTTTCAACAGAATTGCTTTGAGAGAGACAAGTCAAGATAGCAATACCAGATATAGTATACTTTTGACATAATTCCCAGTGACTAAACCATGTTAACTGCATATATCATGTGTTTACCTTTACCTTCATTAGAACTCAAACATAAAAAAAAAAAAGTTGTACCTGTCAGGGAGTGTGTCACTGGTGGCCTGGTGTTTCACCCCTGAATCATTTTTGATTGATTCCTGCCGTGTGAGCCCTTGAGGTCGGGTTTTGTCAGATGCTGGTGTAGAAATTTCCCCTGAGGGTCCCTGGTACTGGGACTGCTCTTGCAACTTTGCCTTCTTCTCTTGAGGTGCTTCCTCGTTTCGATGTCCCCGCGTTAACTCGTAGCCAGGCTGCTGCGGTGTGTTAGAACCACTGTTGTAGAACCAAGCCCCTGATTTGGTGAGGATTTCTTGTTGTTTTCGGCACAGATTGCATATCCACATTACCACAATACAATTCAGTAGGAAATGTATGTTATTTGTTGAAGTGTCAATCGTTTGAATAAAACACGGTGAATATGTTCTTTGCAGTTTCAGTAGCAACACCTCTTTGGCCAATACAGTAATTTTTGTGGTTCACTGAACATGGCAATTCCTAGAAACAATATTAAGTTAAGCCTACATCATTTAGTTGGAAAGCTATGCTGATTTTTCAGAGCTGATTGATACAGACATGCACAAGTTTGTTGTTCCATTAAGTCAGCAGAAAACAAGTTAAGTAATTGGGATTTATTTGAAAGGTGAACAGCTAGGTAGAGTGCTTGAAAAAGTCTTGCCACATGCTGTTAGTTCTGGCATATGTCTCCTATCATTACAGAAGTAAATCTGAATATGTACCTTATTATAAGTTAGTGCCATTTAGATTGATGTGTAGTACAGAAAACCACAAATCTAACATATCTAAGAAATCAAACATTCTAGATGTTTAAGATGAATATTTTTTGTGTGAAGATACAACTGCACTCAGTGACTCAGAGTGGCATATTATGTCTAAAAATTAATAATCATTGTTGAACTTTATGTTCTATAAACAGATATGAAACACTAAATAAAGAACTTTGGCCTTCATGTATTGATTGCATTTTATGACTCAAACACACTGTTTCACTCGTGTGCCACTGAGTAATTTTGTTAATACTTTTGTTGATTCTGAGACTGAAGGAGAAGAAAAATAAACAAGAATTAAAGCAAGTAGATTTGTTTGATCTCCAAAAATAATATTTGATACAAACTGCCTGACAGCCCAGTGGGTAATATGCACATTTTTGGAAATTAGGTCTTAGCTTACTGTGCATTTCTGGAGCTGACAAGAGTCTAGGAATAACATGAAAGGTGTTGTGACATTGCAGGCTATTTCCAACCAATAAAAAAATAAGGAGAAGGTGCTGCTGCTATTATGATTACACCACAGAGCCACAGCCTCAGCAACAAGGTGTTGCACATAAGAATCATATTTCATGTTGTCTAGTAGTAGTATGTATATTGGCATGTGAAGACTCACAAAATGAAACCAGTCATGTGAACTGTGAGTCTGTAGGTTAGTATCTGTATATGCAACCCCTATTTGTAGAGTGCTAACAGATTCAATAGGGTGTTTGGCTTGGAGTAGCAAATAAAGAACTTGCAGATCTCAGAAGAGGTGATGGTAGTCCTATCAAAACAAGCTCTATGTACATAAAATGCACAGTAAGCAGGTTAAAATTAAAAAGTAATTAACACTGATGCAAAATTTTAGGTATGCTTTGATACCACTTTTTGATAATTAAGTACTGTAAATTAATTCACAAGGATGGCTCTTTGGGTTGTCTTATATTCTGTCTGAATTTAGAGTGACATTAATAGCCCATGTATCCTTGGTGGTGCAGCGGTAGCGTTGTTGCCTCACAGCAAGAGGTTCTCCCGTTCGATTCTTAGCTAGTGTGCAGGGAGTGTCTTCTGTGTGGAGTCTGTATGTCCTCCCCACGGGTTGAATGGCGTTCCGAAAGACATGCGTGAATGGGTGTGCCTTTGTTGAAGGTTGGGCGTCGAGCTGGTAACTCGGCACCATGAAAATCTACTGCCAATCATTAGCAGACTAGAGTTCCGCTGAGGCGACCCCTAACCGGGAAAAGCCGAAAGACAACAACATTAATAGTCCATGTAAAAAAAAAAAAAAAAAAAAAAAGCAAAACCCTCCTGTAGTCTGCAAAAAAGCCCTATCATAATTACCTTGTAGTATTCTCCTTGTCTGTAAATCCAACATGTAAACACTGAGGGAACAGAGACAGATAATTCAGAGTTTCTACACTATCCGATTTCTTTGCTATGGAAAAATGCAGCCTTAAAATGGCAATTCTGTATTGAACTTTACAAAGCTCTCAAATGCAGTAAATGAAAGTATAATTACTATTACTACATCAGGTAAACTGCAAGTCTTGGGAATTTCCAGAGTGTGAAAGTAAGAAATAAAGTGAATTTTAACCATATTGCTTTTACAATGCAGATGTGCATTTCCTGTTTTGAATATAATGCAACTCTATCAAAAAAACTTCCATGTGAACCCTGCTCCTGGAATAGGCTCAACTTTACATCATTATGATACATGGAGGGCAAATCTACTGCACCCCCATGCCTTTTGTACCCTGTTAACTAATATGTCTGACTCTGAGACTGCACATCCTTGGAGATGGAAAATGTTTGATGGACTGCAGTCATGGGATCTTGGTTTGCTTAAAAGTGATACAATTAAATAAATCTTACATTTTATTACACACTGGTGCCTCTACTCAGAAATGCTTGGAAATTTGCTTGCAAAATGAGCATTTTTTTCAGTAAAACAACTGCTGCCTTTTCACAAACGGTAAAACAGCAATATGCTTCAAAGCTAACAACTTTTGATAATATGAGTATAGTACTTGATTTATGGATTTCAGAGTCATTATAATGAATATTATAAATGTCATTATATCTCATGTCCCCAAAGTTTACAGGGAAGACAAACTTCTCTACTTGTCAGATTTTAAACAGGTCACTTTTTGCTTACAAATCATTATGAGTTCAGGCATAACGTCTGGTCGTTTTCTAAAGATGATTTTGCCTCTTGTATCATGTATTACTTTATATCATAAAATACAGACAGAAGGACTGTAAGTCTATCTGATCTGCAAGATGCTGCAGCTAGGTTATGGCCACTGCCCCCTTTTCCTCCCTCCTCTGACTTCAGGTAGCCACAGCATTTAAATTTTCCAATTCTCTTGGCTTTTGCTGACCATTCTATCAAATAACTCCCATGGTGTATTGCAGCCTTAGTTTGCAAATGCCGGTGTTGAAATGAATTGCCTTATCTGGTAGGCATGCCTTTCCTACCTGGATTAATGCCATCGCACATTACAGTGAATACATAATGTGCATACACCATAAACTCTTGTCTGTCTGTGTGAGTAGATCAAGTTCCCCAAGCTTTTTTTAATGAAATATTCCTTCTGAAGAAATGCCTGTCACAAAGTTGGTAGATGTTTCAAAAGAAGTTAATATAATGTTAATACTTATTTTGAATGTAGCACCTGTTTATACTTGGATCATCAAAAGTCAGCAGCTTAAGTAATACCGATCAGCTGTTTAAAAAGTGATGTTTGCATTGTTATCATGACTGTTGTTTTGTGCATTAGAAAAATTAGGCATCTGCTTTTATTGCTGCAAGAAATTCATTTGAATGACATTGAGCATCTGAAACTAGGTAACATAATATTATTAGGGTTGTTATCAAATCCATCAGGAAGCAGAATGGTTATTGCCATGCTACTGCAAACAAATGTGGCTTCTGAGCTGATGGAAGTACAAAAACATAATAGAGTTAAGAGTTGCATTAAGAGGGGAGGTAGTGGGAGTATGTGCATGATTGTAAATCTGTATATTTCACGGGGGATTGTTCAGCAAACTACATCTAGACTGTTAACAGCATTTGGTTATAGCACAGGAGAGGTGGATTTTTGCACAGAAGACTGAAGCACAGTTTTTCCACAAGTGAGGTGGACACTGTTCTTTAGAGCTCATAAGGGTCCCTGTGTTGAGATAATTTATTTAATATGTATGCTAAACTAATGGGTAGGCAGACATGCATCTTTAAGATAGTTGTTCATGTTTTTCATACAGGTATAATCATACTGAAGATAGATAGAATCATGGTTATAAAAGCATGTATATCTTCCCGAAAGTTTGCTTAGAGATTCTATTTCTTAATCAGACCATTTGCTCTACATTGCACATATAAAAGTATGTTAATAAGGAAATGTTCAAGAGAAATTGGATCAATGACCTGCATTTTTGTTAACAGGAACAATTTAAAAATGGATTTGAGGTGTTTTTGGAAAGTAGCAATGAGCGTTCCATGCAGCAAGGGAAACAGCTAATAAGTATGGCATAGGTATACGGAAGCTCTAAGGAAGTCTGGATATGAGAAAAGATAGTAGATTCAAAAGTAGCTGGGTTATATGCAGAGCTACTGAGGGCATAGGAAGAAATGATTCATAAGAAAGAAGAAGTTGAATTCAAAGTGCTGGAGTTAGATGGTGCTAAGTTGCAAGGTAAATCAAACTAAAAAGATTCTTATGTTACATTTTGAAAGAACACCTATAAAAATCCTCCATTTTAGAGAACTCTTATAATATTAGATTTTTGAAATGACACAAAAAGAAGAAAAGGATTTAACCTTAAGGCTCAGACAACAGAAGATGGAGAGAACAATATGCAAAATGCCTTCTCCCCTGAGAGCAGTTCCTCTTCATTCTAGGCAAAAATCTATCCCTACAGGTTATGCAGGGCTGTTTATCTTCATCTTTCAAACACAACCTGGATGACTGTATGGGTGCCCTCAAATTTACCGTAGGACTAACTGGCCTAGCTCTTCTTGAGAAAGGGAGTACAGCCTTAAGGGTAAGTATTGGCAAGGTGTTGATGGGCATAAGACTAATTTGTCTCGAAATGCATATGAATCCTATTGAGAGCTCCCCTTCATTATTACATTTTATGTTTTGTCCTGTAACCACTTTCACCTCATTTCTCCACCCACCTGCAGTGTTAGTGAAATTAATTTTGATGTAAACTACTTCCATTACTTCATTTGGTTACAGCTATTTTCAAATATATCAGAAAGCATGCTTTTCAAGTAATTCATTTTTCTGAACTATGCTTGTACTCTATTAAGCTGCCCAAAGCTGTTAACCTATGACACATCATGTTCATCCATTAAAAGTAAAACTTTACTGGAGTGACTGACAGGTCATAATGCCTGACATCATTCTTCTTGGCTACCACTGAGGCCTGACTACTGACCACAACTGATCTATATCCACTCTGGACAATGGTTTCTGTCCTGATCTACATCCTCATCTTGTCTTCTTCTGGCAGTCACACAGCACCTTATTTTACATAGATTAAAAATCTGCATTTTATTTTTTTTATTGTTAACTTGCTTTTTCTTATACTTCATCTCTTGCATACATTTTTTCTCATAGCTTTCATCTTCAGGGAAAATACTTTGATTTGTACTTTTAATCCATTGACCTTCCCCAAGATTTCCACTCATGTTTGACTCTGCAACATGGGTGTGCATTGTATAAATGACCTTCTGTCATCCATGGATCAAGGACATTCTAAAATACCAAGTTCAAAGCAGAGTTACAATGGTGTCCTTGGAAGACAAGACACTGAAATTTTTGTTTTCTTCTCTCATCCTTCTCTGACGTATACTTCACCATTTACAGAAGAAGTGCATGGCAGCTGGAAACTCCATCTGCATACCGTATAGATCATGAATCCAAGGGTGACTTCAAGAGGGCAAGAACCGATTGGAAGGGGTTAGGAGTCAGGTGGAAGGAAATGGTAGCAATGTATTAAGATTAGAGAAAATGGGTAGCATTGATAGACAATTTGTCATTTTCTGCTCTCTTGTTCAAATAATATGATGTGTCTCTATGGTGAGACTGCCTACCAACTGCTACACCGTACTGAGGGATAATTATTTCTGTGGTTTATTCTGCATCCTCATGTAACATCTCAAATTAACTGCCAGTGTCCAGTTGCCTGCCTGACACTGAGTATACTCAGAACGTGAAGAGAGGTCTCATGATGGCTTGCAGCACTTAGCAATAGCTCAGGCCAGCTTTGTTCCTACCTCCTAAATTTTAATTCACTTTGCCTATTTTATAAGAAACAGTTTTGCCTAAATATTTTTGTCACTTTGCAGTTGCAGTATTATATAGAATGACTAGTTTATGAGTCAATTTCGTGTTTATTTAATTAATTTATTTTATTTGACATATTTATTTTATTTGACATTTGTTTACTGGGATAGTTTAGCTGGGCCAAAAAAGAGCTCGTTTTCATTGGAGGCCCGGGGAGAAAAGCTCCATAACAAACATACACAAGCAAATATGATAAGTTACAAGGACTACAATAAAACATAAATTACAAAGTGAGTCAAAGCATAAACAAAAAACTAGGCATTTTTAGGTATTCTAAATAACAGAAGATACCTGGAAAAAGTCCATGCTGCTACAGTAGAAAACAATGAAAATATTTCTCTATATTTTTGCCAGATGTTGTTAATTAGGAGTTAACAGAAGTTATCAAAAGAAGAACAGAAATAACACTAGGGTACAAGTTTCTTTGTATAGTAACTGCTCTAAGAAGAATAAAAAACATGATAAATAAGAGGATATAGGATATATACAGGAAAGAGAGGACAGCAAGATTTAAATAGGAGAGATTAAGTTATCTAGTATATAGGATGAGAGAAAATTAGGTTAATCAAGGCTAGAGAGGGAGAAAGAGGAAATCGTAGTAGAAAAAGTAAATATTTAGCCAGGTTTGGTGCAGAAGCAGGTCCAATTCTTAGCAAGGTATTGCTTTAAAGTAATTTTAAAGGAAGCAAAGTTTTGTTTAACTCTGATTGTTAAATGAAGGGAGTTCCAGGCTTCAGCCACAGAATAAGAGTATAGACATTGACTAGCAGTTTTGTTAGGTTTATGTTTGACCAGAAGTTGTTTATTTTCAAACCTGAGGGATATTTTGGGTCGATAGTTGTTAAATAATGAAGTGAGAGCAGGACAGGCAAGGGGTTTGTGAATTATTTTGTGAGCAGTTGTGAGTGGAGGTAAATGAGGTAATGTGAGAGTTCAAGACAATTAAGAGAATGCATAGCTGTACAATGATGGGTAGAATATTTAGAGTTAGTAGTAAATTTATCTATTTTGTTATAGCGCATTTCTAGCTTTTTTTAGGGAAGTTTGTAAATTAATAAGTATGTGGCACCATATAAGAGAGAGTGAAGCAAATAAGTCGAAGCATGGCTATGTTTATTGAATGAGTTAAGAAAGTGTTTGTGCCAATAAAGAATGCCATGTTTCTGTTTTTTTCACTGTTATGTTATATGTGTAAGTCAAATTTTAGATGTTCATTATTACTCCAAGCAGTTTAGAGTAAGGAACAACTTCAATTATCGTGTTATTTTGTGAGAGTATAGTGAAGTGGAATTTGTGTGAAAGAGTTGTTTTGGGGGTAAAGAGGAATAACTTATTTTTTTTGTGGGTTAAGTATCGGTTGTTGCTAACCCAGGTCTCAATGGACGTAAAGACCTCTTGCTTTGTAAGTTTCTGAGCCCCCCAAGCCTTTCTGTGTTAGAGGGAAGCCTTCTAACTTATCAGTGGGAGTGGTAAGCATTAGGTAGCCTATCTACCATAAGAGGAGTGGTTCCTGGCCCAGAAATTGTAGCTATTGGCCGTTTGGGCAGTTTTTTTTTCTATCTCTTTCAACGTTCTGGTTTAAAAGCCTCATTTGCGCTTTTTTACCACCTTTTCTGTAACTAGCCTAGTACAGATACAAAGTTGCTGTATCCACGACTGTTGGTAAGCTTCTGAGCCCTGCAAGCCTTTCTGTGTTGGAAGAAAGCCTTCTAGCTTATCAGTGGGAGTGGTAAGCACTAGGTAGCCTGTCTACCATGAGAGGAGAGGTTCTTGGCCCAGAAATTGTAGTTTATTGACCATTTGGACAGTTTGTCCATCTCTTTCAACTTTCTGGTTTAAAAGACCACATCTGTGCTTGTTTCCCATCTTTCCTGTAACTAACCTACTGGGCAGCACTAGAAAGTCTTAAACTGATGCAAGCCTTCTAGCTTAGAAGAGAGACTTTGGAGTGATTTAAGTATCAGTTTTCTGTACTTTCTTGCTGTACTTAACTGTTTTCTGCCTAAACGCAGATTTTCCAGCATTGATTGTGTTTAAAAGCTTGTTTTTTCACATATTGTACTTATTTGACTGCCTGCATTTTTAAAAAAGTTGTTTTTTGTTTAAATAATTTAACTGTTTTAGGCTACACACTAAAGTGCGATAGCCTTTTCTGATCGTTTGTAGTTGTTTAAAGCTGTTTTAAGTGTATTTTTTACTGTTTTGCCTTATCTTTTCAAAAAAAACAAAAAATGCCTTGTTTCCCACCTTTCTAAGCTAGTATAGTCCAGTTTTCAGGCTAGTGCTGAATTCAGGGCTGTAATACTAGTTTCTGAGTTGCCTATACCTTACTTGGATAGAAGGAAGTTTTTCTGTTCACCTGTGAGAGAGGGGAGCTTTGAGCAAACTATCTGTCCCTGGAGGAGTGGTTCCAGCCCAGAAGTTAGTGGTTTATTGGCCATTTTGGGCTAATTTCTCTCTCTTTCATTTCCCTACTATAAAAAATGCGTTTGCACGGTTTTGCGCACTGGGCAGTGCCGGTTAGCTACGGTTAAATTATTCCCGGCTCCACTTAGCTACGGTTAAATTATTCCCGGCTCCACTAAGTCTCCTCTTCAGTTTTTCCCTTGAAACTAGTCTAACTCTCAACCTAAGCAGTCAAAAAGCATCTTACAGCCCAGCACTTAATCAGACCTAAAAGCAAGCACTGATATACCCTGACACTGATTGCCCAGCAGGTCACGGCTCTTTATTCACCCCTCAGCAACCAAGCGACTAAGCAGCTCACCCTGCTATTCAGGCATGACCAAAGGGCAACTTCAGGTGCACTCTCCAGTACGGCTGGTGGATATGGGTATCCTGAGGCAATGTTACAACTGCCTCATGTACACAGACAACTCTCTCCTTCTACCACAAAACACTAACATATGCGAGAGATGCAATTATACAGCCAAACTGGAAGCTAAGCTGTCTCCACCCAAGACTGGAACAGACAGTCAAGAGGAGAAGGTTAACACCACACCTCCAGCCAAACACAGACCTACTAAAACAGCACTGGCAAAAAAATATATATAAATACACAAAATCATACTCGGAGGCTCTAAATAAAAACCTGCAAAAGCATCAGAGACCTCCAAAGCAGACACCCAAACAACCTGCACTTCCCATCACAAACCAGACAACACAAAAAAACACAAAATCAGTGTGCCGCACAATCACAGCCCTTAAGGTGAAGTAACATACCTAACACACTAGTAATAGGTGACTCTATAGTCAGGCACACTGACGTCCCACTCACTAGGCTGGACAAGCAGAAGGTTACTGTTAGCTGCCTGTTGGGAGCTAGAATCCGTCACATAACACAAGCACTCAGGTCACTCCAGAACAAGTACAAATATGACTCTGTCATTGTTCATGTTGGTGTGAATGACCTGAGATGCCCCTCCCTGGACTACATGAAAAGAGACATGGAAGAGCTCTCTGATCATACAGCCCAGGCTGGTATGACCCTGACCCTGAGTAGCATCCTGCCTTCACCAAGAATGATACCTCAGTAAAAAGAAAAAATGATCAATTTCAACAATTGGCTAAGCTTTTGGTGTCATTCAAAGGGGATCCAGTGTCTGTCAGCCTGGGGCGACATGCTCGACAAGCCGTGTTGCTTCGCAAGAGAGGGCTTGCTTCTGTCACCTGTCACCCCTAGGCTTTCGAATACTGGTCAAGGCTCTTGCTGCACCCATAGTGCCTTTTTTAGGCAAGGCTCAAAAGTCAAACCCACCTCCATAATAGCACAATTAACAAAACACTAAGGGTAATGCTACTCAATACCAGAAGTTTAAATCTCAAAATGCATGCACTCGAGGCACTCCTCAGTATGGAGAACGTCGACAGCTGTGCAGTAAGAGAAACCTGGTTCAAGGCTTCAGAGAGCACCCCAGCACTACCAGGCTATAACTCATACCACACGTTTTGGCCACAGAACCGGACTGAAACACAAAAGGAGGAGGTGTATCCATATTCATCAAAGATACCCACACCTCCAGGTTAGTGGCACAGCATGATACCTCAGAGATCATCCATGTGCAATTAACAATGGGCAAAACTGCAATTCAAATTGTAGCTTGCTACAGATCACCCACCATGACCCAGGACCCCTATTCTTCATTTTTGGAGACACTGGAAAATATGAAGGTCCTACCAAATGCCCTAATATTAGGTGATTTCAATTACCCAAACATTAACTGGCATAACTATTCAAGTACTAACTCCCTTGCCCAATGCTTCCTAGAATTTATAAACTCGAACACCTTGGATCAACTGGTCAACACCCCCACCAGAAGTGACAACATATTGGACCTGGTCATCACCAACATGGGCAACCTTTGTTCCACACCGGAGGTTAACCCTTCGCTGGTTAGATCAGACCATAGACTAATCACTCTGGATATCCACATTCCGCCCCCACCCCCAATCAAGGAAACCACAGTGAAAAACTTTTCAAAAGCAAACTTCACTTTACTTAAGACCAAGGTGGAAAGGTTCACAGCCCCCATGCTAAGGGGCAATGCTGTCCAAGCTGCTGAATCCCTTACAAAGGCACTCTATGAGCACCTGCAAGAATGCATGGATTGTGCTATCCCAAGCAAAACCAAGACTCACTCCTCCAAAAGGAAACCAGTTTGGTGGACCCCTGCCATAAACAAGCTATACAATAGAAGGAGGAAACTAGTACAGAAACAAGTAAAATCCCAAGGAGGAAAGGCATCCCTGATCAGTATCAGCAAGAAACTACGATCCCTCATAAAATCTTCCAAGGCTAGCTTCGAAAGAAAAATTGCCAAGGACTCCAAAGATAACCACAAAGCGATGTTCTTCATCTCACATTGCTGCAGTCCTTACACTTGGGTAGTCCGCTGTCCTCGGTCGGCCCGAATATCAAAGTATAAGGCTGACGTCGGTCAAGGCGCATTTGACTGACATCAGGACGTCAGGGTACAAATGCGCATGACCGACGTCATATCCTCAGTCTTTTTTGCCGCATGGTCCGATGCAGAAGCAGCATTGCAAGTGCCGGTTGGCGTTCTGAGATTTTTCGATTTCGAAGTTTCAGACCGAGTTCAAAGTTGGCTAAGTACCCCGTTGGGGAATATTTTAGTTTTTTCTTGCCTCAGTGATTTACCGGATGTCAGAAAAAGTCAATAATTGCATTTCTTGTGGGAAACAGATACCGCATAGAGATTATCATACTTTGTGTATTCCTTGCTTAGGGCCTGAGCACGACGTTGTTGGCTGTCGCTCTTGTGCTAGATTCAATAAACGCACTATAAAGAGAAGGTTGGATTGTGCCAGGTTAGTCTTTGGGAAGCGGTGCAATTATAAAATGCCGTCGGATGCTCCGCCCGCTTCTTCGAAGAAGCGCAAGGACAAGGCAGTTAAACCTAGGCTAGAAGAACCGTCTGTACCGGACGCCGGTTCTTTAGAGGTGTCGGTGGAGCCGGTGGCTCCACCGGAGGTTTCTTTGTGTTCCCAGGGTGAGACCTTATTATTGCAAGATGTGGCCTCTCAGGAGGCAGGTCAGGCTGAGGGGGCTTCTCAGGTTACTATACTCCCCTCCCTTCCTAGGGTGGCTAGGCCCTCTCCTTCTGTTTCAAAGGCTTCTCCCAGGGGCAGGCCAGGTTTAGCTTCAGTTGGTGTTACCCCTAGCTCTTCAGGAACTGTGCCCAAAAAGCATATGCTTAAAATGGCAGAGGATTTAATTACTTTGATTAGGGGTTCTATGCCCCCTCCTGATAAGAGACCTAGGGTGGAGCCTGAGTTAGGGAGTTTTGAGCAGGCTTCAGATGTTTCAGAGTCTTCGGCTGAAGACTTGCAGGAGTACTCTCCTTATTCTGATTCTGATGTAGATGATTCTACTCCTTCTGCTTCTCCTCCTGAGGATTTTTCTTTTTCAGAAACTCTTCACTCCATGAGGGAGCATTTTAAGTGGGAAGGTCAGGACTTCTCTGATTCCAGGAAAAGGCTTAGGGAATTTTTGTTTTTACCCCAGCATAGGCCTTTGGCTATACCTCCTGTTTTGGATGTAGTGGAAGATGTTTTGCAGAGGCTTCTCTTAATCCTGATTCTTTGCCTCCTGCTCCTGTTAAACCGGATAGGTATTACAGGGTGCCTGAAGCTCATAAGTTTCTTTTTAAGAGTCCTAGGGCAGACCCAGAAACTGTTAGCCAGGGGCCTAAAGGTGTTAAGGCTTCTGTTGTAAAGAATCCGGTTCCTGCAGACAAAGAGGCCAGGGCCTTGGATAGATGGGGAAAGAAAGTTTATACTTCTTCCACTCTTGCTATGAGGGCTTTGAATTGCCAGTTTCACATGTTGAAATACCAAAACTATCTCCTTTCACAATTGAAGTCTAAGGTTGATGCTCTGGCAGTAGGTATTGATTGTAAGGAGTTGCAAGATTTAGTACATGTTTCTGAACAGGTGGGTAAGCATTCTTTGCAATGCGGTTTTGATGCTGTACAGGCCTCGTCTAGGGTGGCTGCCACTGGGTCAGTTCTTCGCAGGCACGCCTGGCTGAGGGATCAGAATTTGTCTGACCATGTTAAAACAAGGATTTTAGATGCTCCTTTGCAATCTGACGTGTTGTTTGGTTCTCCTGTTGAGGCAGTTTTAAAGAAAATGGAAGACAAGGCTAAGTCTATGCAGACTGTTAAAGATTTTGCAGGTCCAGCCTCCAAAGTTTAGTAGAAATTGGCCTACTAAGGGGTGGACGTATCCTTCTTATGATTCCCAGTCTAGGGGTAGATCTAGACGTGGTAGGGGCAGAGCTCAGGGCTCTTTCAGGCCTAGAACAGGAGTTCTCCTGCACAGTCTTCGGTGAGGGCAGGGGTCAGTCCTTTCGTAAACAGACCCAATGACCTACCTTTTCAGCTGCCAGAGCCTTCTCGTCTGGCAGCACCTTTGGGAGGAAGGTTGGCACTTTTCAAAGAAAATTGGAGTTTAATTACCCAAGACAGATGGGTATTGGATATTATACACCACGGCTACAGGTTTTATTTCCATACCTTGCCTCCTTTCAAAGGCATGCCAGACGTTCCTCCTCAACAAAGACTAGAGGTGCACAAGCAAGTTTCTCTGTTGCTCCAAATAGGGGCCATACAGCCGGTCCCTATGCCAGAAGTGGGCCTAGGATTTTATTCTCGCCTGTTCCTAGTACCAAAGAAGGGGAACACGTGGAGACCAATTTTGGATTTATCTATCCTCAACACTTATCTGGACATTCCCAAGTTCAAGATGTTGACGTTGCAGCAGCTTTTACCTCTGCTGGGCAAAGATCATTGGATGGTAACTTTGGATCTCAAGGAGGCTTACCTTCATGTTCCTATCAGACTAAGTTGCAGGAAGTATCTGCGTTTTCGAGCTGGGACTTCTCACTATCAGTTCTCTGCATTGCCCTTTGGCTTATCTACTGCCCAGGGTGTTCACGAAAGTTCTGGCTCCAGTGATAGCTTTCTTCAGGCTAAAAGGAATACAGATCTATCCTTATTTGGACGACTGCCTGATTCTGGCTCAAGGAAGGGAAGAGCTTCTTCATCATTTGGAATATGTGATAGCAGTGCTAAGATGCCTGGGGTATTCTGTGAACGAAATAAAGTCCAGTCTAGTACCCTCTCAGGACATGTGCTTTCTGGGTGTGAGACTGAATACAGCATCCCAGATGGCCTTTTTAACCCCGGACAAACAAAAGAGTCTATCCCTTTACTTTCATCAACTATCTCATCAGTCCGGGCTGACTGCAAGGACAGTCCTTCAAGCCTTAGGGTTCATGGCATCTTGTATTCTGGTGCTTCCCAATGCCAAACTGCATATGAGGAAGTTACAATGGTATCTCAAAATGTATGGACACAGCACTGCCAGGATCTGGACACTGTCATTCAAATAATACCTTGCATTCAAAAGGAATTTTTGTGGTGGGCTCAGGAATGTCACCTAAACAAGGGACTCTCTGTGACCCGGCCAGAGGCGAGTCAGATTTTAACGACAGATGCCTCAGACAAAGCTTGGGGAGCTCATCTAAATGGAAAGTGGATACAAGACAAGTGGCCTGCCAGACTACAACATCTACATATCAACATGAAGGAGATGTTAGCAGTCCAGTTTGCATTAATAGCTTTCAAGGAATTACTTCTTCCAGGGCAGGTGTTGATTCTAACAGACAACACAACTGTCATGTGGTACATCAACAAGCAAGGGGAACATTCTTATCCTCTATGCAGGCAAGCAATGATTTTGTGGGAGACTGCTCTCAGTTTACAGCTCAATCTTCAGGCAAGGTTTCTGCCAGGAGCACAGAACTCCTTAGCAGATGTGTTGAGCAGACGAATTATGGATCCCCACGAGTGGAAATTGGATCCTCATGTATTTCAGAAATTGACAGTGTCATGGGGAACTCCAGACATAGATCTGTTCGCTTCTCCACTAAACCATCAGCTGCCAAAGTTTTGCACAAAAAGGTTTCATCCCACAGCTTGGAGAGTGGATGCTCTTTCTTTCAATTGGAGCAATCTTCATGTGTATGCCTTTCCACCTCTGCCTCTCCTCCCAAAGGTACTTCTAAAGGTCAGACAGGACAAGCCAAGGATGATTTTAATAGCTCCGGATTGGCCTCGACAGCACTGGTACCCATTACTGAGAAGTCTGGTACGGAAGCCTCCATGGCCTTTGCCTTCAATTCCACACCTGTTGTCACAGGAGGACAGCCATTTGCTAAATGTCAAGCTTCACTCTCTGCACCTAACAGCCTGGCATATTCTGTTTTGAACCATAATGGGCCTCCACTTCCTCAGCAAGTTTTGAATGTTATTTTGGAAGCTAGAAGGCCTAGTACAAGGAAAGTGTACGCAGACAAATGGAAGAGATTTTTATTTTGGAGTGCAGCAAAAGATTTTGATGTTTCTGAGCCTAATTTGTGTGTGGCTCTTCAATATCTTACTGAGTTACTAGACAAAGGTTTGTCTTTCTCTTCTATTAAGGTTCATGCTGCAGCAATTTCCGCTCACTATGATTGCGACCCACCATTGTTTTCTCATCCTTTGTTCAAGCAATTTCTTAGAGGGGCAAAGAATATAAGACCCCCACGAAGAGCTCCTACTCCTGCTTGGGATCTCAATTTTGTGTTGGAGAAACTCACTCTACAACCTTTTGAGCCTGCAGCTACTTCTGAGTTGAAATATTTGTCATGGAAGACTGCTTTTTTGTTGGCCATTACCTCTGCAAGAAGGGTTTCTGAATTGCAGGCCCTTATGGCAGTTGAGCCTTTCTTGATTTTCCATAAGGATAGGGTATCATTATGTACTAATCCTTCCTTTATGCCTAAGGTGGTTTCTAGTGTGGCTTTAAACCAAACTATTCATTTGCCTACTTTTTATGCAAATCCCCAAAATAAAGGGGAAAAGATTTTGCACACTTTAGATGTACACAGGCAGTTACGTTATTATTTGGACAGAACTAAAGGGTTCAGGCAGTCTCAGCAGTTGTTTGTTTCTTTTGCTTTGAGTTCTCAGGGCAAGCCTGTGTCAAAACAAACTATTTCTAAGTTGATTGGGTTTTGCATTGCTTTCTGTTATTCCCATCATGGCAAGGAGATTCCAGCTGGGATTAGGCCTCATTCCACTAGGGCTACTGCCACTTCAACAGCTTTTTTGAGGGGAGTGGCAACCAAGGATATTTTGGAGGCAGCTACTTGGAGTTCAGTGCATACTTTCTCTAGGCATTATCACCTGCCACTTTACTCTAAATCCAGGGCTGGTTTTGCCACTGCTGTTTTGCAGGGCATTTTGGCAGCTCCTGCTTCCTTGTAGTTAGCCATCCTCCCTTACCTCTGCTTTGGGATTCTACCCAAGTGTAAGGACTGCAGCAATGTGAGATGAAGAACATAGTACAGTTTTGTACCTACCATAAATGTAGATGTTCGAAGATCTACATTGCTGCAGTCCAATTTACCCTCCCTCCTTCCCCTCTGTAGTTAGAGGTGGTTGTGTGGGTTGGGTTGTACATATTGTGTATATTGTATATATTGTACATATAGTTAGTGCAAGGGTGGTGGGTTGGTTGTTTGCTGTCTTTTGGTTTTGACCTTTATTTTTAGGGTCTTCTGACATCTGGGGCAAGAAAAGACTGAGGATATGACGTCGGTCATGCGCATTTGTACCCTGACGTCCTGATGTCAGTCAAATGCGCCTTGACCGACGTCAGCCTTATACTTTGATATTCGGGCCGACCGAGGACAGCGGACTACCCAAGTGTAAGGACTGCAGCAATGTAGATCTTCGAACATCTACATTTATGGTAGGTACAAAACTGTACTTTCTTTAGCTATGTCAAGAACCTAAGTGGAAACTCTCAGGTCTGCTCTGAGTTAGTGCAGAATGGCACAAAATACACTGGACCGACTGATATTGCCAACATTCTGGCAGACAGGTTTAGTGCAAACTTCACCTCCCTCTCACCCCCTAAAGGGCCCATAACCATACCAGAAGACTGTAGAGCCCTGGCTATCACTGACACACAGGTTAAAACAGCCCTATCCAAAGCCAAAAACACAGCTTCAATGGGACAGGATGGAGTCCCAGGCCGTGTCTTACACGAACTCCAAAATAAACTAACCCCTCACCTAAATACACTGTTCAAACTCAGCCTCTCTACAGGCTACGTACCCATAGAGTGGCGCACAACAACAGTTATCCCACTCCACAAAGGTAGAGCCACAATGGACCCTGGGAACTATCGCCCTATACGCCTGACTAGCCTGGTCTGCAAGGCTATGGAGTGCATCATCATGGAACTCATTAACAGAGACATTGGGAACCTCAAACATTGGACCCTACCTAGTTTGGCTTTGTTAAGGGCAGATCATGCCTCCTAGACCCGGTGGACTTCTTTGAGACAGTTACCAAGGCTTTAGACGAAGGAAAGGAGATCCACACAGCCTACCTAGACCTCGCAAAGGCTTTCGACACCATTCCCCATTGTGGTATTATAGACAAGCTCACCAGCCTGAACATAAACCCCTACGTCACCAAATAGGATGCCAGTTGGCTCACGGATAGAACCTACACGGTGAGAGTTGCAGGCTCTAGGCCCGACTCTAAACCGGTTACAAGTGGCATCCCCCACGGCTCAGACCTGGGACCCCTCCTGTTCGGTATATACTTCTCAGAGGTACAGGCAAGCACAGGAGGACTATGGCTGACCAAGTTCGCAGACAACTGCAAACTGGGGGCCATAACTGACTCTGTGGCTGATACAGACATCCTCCAGAAGGATCTCACTGAGACGGATACCTGGTGTCAAAATCATGGCCTCAAGCTAAATGCCAAAAGGTGCATAGTCATCCCCTTTGGAAAAAAACAAAGTACCCTCGAACTACCACATACGTAGTAGCCCCCTAAATACAGAAAATGAAATAAGGGATCTGGGGACCCAAGTAGATAGTAATCTCTCCTTTGATAATCATATTGCCGAGGTGGTTAGAAAATCCTTCTATGTGGCCCACCTAATCACAAAAGGATTTGCATCTAGAACAAAAGAGGTTATCGTGCCCCTCTACTCATCACTCATCAGACCCATCATAGAGTGCAATGCCCCATTTGGGATGTACCTTACAAGACTCATGCAACAGCTGGAAAGACCACAGAAGTACCTCACCAAGAGGATTACTGGCCTCAAACAGATGCCATATGCTGCCCGACTGAAGAAACTCAAACTGTACGACATGCTCCACCTAAAAAAAAAAAAAAAAAATCCCCTCAGAGCCACACCCTCTAGGGATCTAAACCTCACCATAACGATAAATAGGACTTGCTGGAGGGATAGATTCCTGACCCAGAGACTCCCCATGCTTTGGAACAGGATTCCAGTCTACATTAGGCAGAGCCCCTAACTAACACTCTTCAAGAGAAACCTTGACGAGTGGATGAGAAACAGAAAATTTACCCCGGGGTTCACTGCAGTGGCACTGCTGGACAGAGGCACAAGGAACTAATGGCTCTGCTGGACAGAGGCACAGGGAATTAATCTAAGGGGGTGGCAAAAGCCAACACATTCTGGCTAAGCTTACATTTGCCTTCGGGCAGATAGCCTAGTACTTAACTATGAACCTATATATATATATATATATATATATATATATATATATATATATATATATATATATTAAAAATAATATGAGTTAAAGTGAAGATGTTTAAGAAATTAATAATAGAAGTAGGAATAGCAGTGAGATAAAGAAAGTAAGTATAAGAAAAAAAATATAAACATGAGTCACTATACAATGAGTAAGTCAGGATAGACATAATTAATACAGTCACAATTATTTTTGTTCCAGAATGGCAAAGAGCTAACAAGAGCATACAGAAACTTCTTATTTTTTTCCAAAAGCATCATAAGGACTCACTACTAGATGCAGGGAAATATGAAGGTAAAAAAATACATTCAGAAGGTATTAATGCCTTTGTTACTTCTTGAAAAGGGGCAGGTTTGCAGTTTGTGTCATAACAGTATTTAGACATAAAAAATTGCCAGAGGCTAAACAGAGACAGACAAATTACAACATCACTGCAAAGACCTACACTGTCATCAGACATAAATCTTTTATGGTGTGTTTTAAGCCTTTATTGGACTATCTGGCCATAGCACTTGTGAACTTGGACTCAGAAGGCAGGAAATATTGAAATGCTGTAAATATCCATGAGGGCTCTGACAAGGATCTCCCTAATCTTTTTAAAAAAGTAACTGAACATGGAGTAATTCATACTCATTTAACAACTGTACTTCTCTAGATATATTTTTGCATATCATGTTACATTTTGATTTGGATACAACTCTATATGTCTTGTCTGGCAGACACAGGAAAGCCTTGCTAGGTACTAGGACATGGTGTGGGTGGGAGTGACTTAAGTAGTGTTTCTTGTAGAGGTCTACAGCACATTCTTATGGTTTCATAAAGATGGAGTGGAGTAAAGCAAATGGCCACCCATCTAACACAGATTTTCTGGTGGGTTGTTGGTATATTTACTTTTAGGTTACAAAGACTGTGGTGATATATAAGTAATACTTGGTCCCAGTGGTCTGCCTATTTACCCTAAAGTTTGCAGAACCTTCTTAAATAGCTTACTTACTTATTTCATTTTCCTCATCTCTCATATAAATTGCCTTGTGTCGGTCTAGAGCATTCTTGAATTTAGTTACTGATTTTTTACCCTGGTTCGGTTTATAGCACTTCTTTCACTGAATTAATGCTTCAACAGATTCCCCTGAACTGTCTCCATAGCAACTTTGAATTAATGCTTTTTATTCTCATGCTCCTTTGCTACATGATCCACCTAGAATTGGACCTCCTGATGTAATGAAACATTTCTTTCTTGGCATCCCCCAACTTCATTCTTTTAAGCTGTATATAAGCTTGTTTATAGGTTAGTACTAGGCTAACTGCACTTGTGGGCCATTTTAAGCCTAGTCAGCTACCCCATGTGAGAATCAAACCCTGCACTTTCGGTTTCTATGGTAAACACCTTAACCATTACGCTAGTCTCCCACCAGTCTAGTTTTACTTTCTCTTTTTATTTCTTGTGAAGACCCATTGTATTTTTCCTTAACCTCATGTAAAATGGCAGTACTCTGTTGCTATTTTGATGGGGTCATCAGAACTGTACATTAACATGGGCTTGCTAGCTGTTTTGCAGGGACATAGCAACTTCTTGCTTTTTACTGTTCCATTGTTCTATAATTCCTCCCGTCTTTTTTGCTACACTGTCATCCTGCTTAACATAAATTTAGATGCTATTTACATCTCTGACCCAAATATCATTTATAATACCCTTAACTCTGTGTTGCTTTTGTGGTCCGTTATTTATCAGATGGAATACTCTGACTTCTTTACACTAAATTTAAACCTCCATATATTAGACCATACCTCCACTCTCGCTAAGACTTTCTACATTTTCTGCATCCTTCTATGTTCTATGCTTTAGTCCTATTATATAACTCCTATTGTCAGCAAACAGTAGAGGCTGTCTCAGAATGGTGCATTAGAAACTATGTTCATCACAGAGAAAAAACTATGTTCATCACAGAGAAAAGAAATCAAGTCAGTATAGTTTCAGGAAATCTAGTACAATATGTAATCACAAGAAACAGAGATCCATACCAACATTAATCCAGGGAAGGAAAAAAGTCATAATTTATAATCTATTATTCTGTCTTTGCATGAAATGTATGAGGTAGATTTTTTTGATTTTATAATTGTATGCACATACACAAATAATAAAGGTACTACAGTTTTTCATGAGCTATCTTACAAATAAAAAAATAAACCATAAATATAACGAGTATTCTAGCACTAAAAGCTTAAAAAATTCATGTTCACAAAAATATTTCCTCTACGAGGCTTACAAAGTTAGCATATGAGGATGAACTAACCCCCCCCCATAGCAGTTAAGATGTATAAGATGTGTATGAGTTGGTATGTTATATTAAGTGTTGTAATGGTATATGCAAGTCTGAGGTTATGCCTCTTTTTCTCTGGTATATAAAGGATTAAGCAGTGATAGATTATGAGCAAGTAGACAACAGTGTTCCTATCATTTGCTTTGTTTTCTCTCTAAATGCCAGGGTCAGGGTAACAGTGGAGTCAATAAATACAAAAGAAAAAGTGTGCCTTTCTCGCTGATATGGATTAAATTGTATTAGGTTTATTTGACATGCCTTTTCAGTTGTGCTGCTTTGGTTCTAGTGCTCTACTGAGACTCATTAATTCTGTACTTTTGTCATTGATCTGTGATTTTCCCATCAGTTGTGGTCAGACTTTCAGGATGGCAGTTCAAACCCTACTCCCGAGGGAAGGAAAGAAAATTATATCAGTCATCTTCCAGTTTTCATGAACCTGACCTTCTTCCCTTGATTTGTTAAAGGAGGGTTAATTAGTGATACTACCAGCTCTGTCCTTGGCCTTTGTAAATTATACTATGAAATACCTTCAAGTCCAGTTGTATTTGCACTATTGAAACTCTTCCAACCCCTTGCTTCTGAGAATGAGTTGCTGTCTAAAGCTCATTCTGGGCTCTACAGCTGGATGAATTTGGACTGTTTCTCTTCTCCTTTGTGAGCAGCATGCAAGTATTTATTAGTATTTAAATTTTATTGGACAGCATGGTGGGTCAATTG
The DNA here is from genome assembly GCF_019279795.1 of Protopterus annectens. Taxonomy (NCBI): domain Eukaryota; kingdom Metazoa; phylum Chordata; order Ceratodontiformes; family Protopteridae; genus Protopterus; species Protopterus annectens. The sequence goes on along the minus strand of NC_056731.1, from coordinate 1,645,549,105 downwards.
TATAAGATCTCTACCTCACAACTCCAGTGTTTGGGGTTCAATATTGATTTCTAGTTACTGACAGTATGGAGTTTTGCATGTCCTCTCCATGTTGTGCAGGTTTTCTCTAGAGACTCAGGTTCATCTATCCATGTCGATTCCATCCATCCATTCATCCACTACCCTTTTTTTCCCATTGTTTTTTTTTTTCACATGGGGTCAGGGTGTCACATCAACAGTGACCATCATCTAGAGCCAATATTCACACCACTGAGTGGCTATCCTTGCTGAGGTCGTTCTCACATGTATGGCCAATTTAGAGTGTTCAGTATACCTACTGCATTTAATTGGAATGTGGGAGAAAACCAGAGCACCTGGAGAAAAAAAACATGCCAACACAGGGAGGACGCCACACAGAAGGCACCCAAGTCGAGAATCGAGCCAGAGAACCTCTTGCTGTAATGAGATAACACTACTTGTTGCACCACTGTGCTTTTCATAAATGGCTGTCCATGATTAATGCATTTATCCTTGGTCTTGAGGGCCTGGATTGTGTCTGAAAAGGGTATGAGTTCACTTACCAGACTAAGAAGTTAATAAATGAAATTATTTAACAATATACTTTTCTTTGTACCTGTCCCACATTTTTTTAAAACAATATTCTTCACTTTCAGACTTACTGAGCCAAGGGTTGCTCATTCTTATGGGAGACCTTGGGTGGAAAGTTTCACAGTACAAACTTAGGGACAATTTTCAGTTTTATTAAAGTAGCCATTCATGTTATTTGGATTTAGGATGGACTGCAGTGTCATAAAAAAATAAATAAAGACATAGGAAAACATGTAGACAATGCACAGCAAAATGTGGCTGTCAGAAGTGAATTTCAATAACTTAGGCCTGGAGGACAACAGTACTGTTCACTGGGCAACCACCATGCTTCCCATTTGTGTGGTTCTTAACTTTTCTGAGTGTCTTGCCCATCTCCTGCTGCATTGTTATTGCTGTCTGTCCTCTTCCTTATTTATTAATTATATTTCCAATATACCAAATAATGTTCTTTATTCCTTGATGTTGCATCTTCAAGAACCACATTTTTTGCTTCACTTTAATTTGCTTGTTGCTTTTGTATTGGCTGCTGTGATTTTTCACTGCTGTTTTTTGGCACCATTGCTGTGCCCATTAGCTCTAGTTGAACCATACCACCTGGTGCCATTTATACTGAATGGCCACCCATTTCCAGATGTGATATCCTGGCTCTGTCCAAACGTTATAAGATCAGATCCATAGCTGCTCTTTCATTGTTAAGTTCCTCAAGAGTTATGATGTCTACTCATTGTAGTCTATCAGAAATGCCTATACTGTTTATAGTGGCTGCAGACAGGATGTTCTGATCAATATCTTGTATATTAGTATCTTCAGTCAATGGTATTTCCCCAGTTTATGCCATCTTTAAAATGCTGTTTGTTGTTTTTTTATCTTCGTGTCTCATTACGAAGAGGGAGTGCAGCTACCATGAATCAACTTCTCCAGGAAATAATGAATAACTTGAATTATGTTTATATTCCGATCTAAATTACTACAGTGTAAAACTAATGAGCATGTACATATTTTGGGAAATGGTAAAAAATTACAAGTTTGTAAAGTTCATGTTAATCTGAAATAATATGTATCACATTATCTCATAATTATCTTCTACTGAAGCTTTTTTCATTTACATTTCATAGCATTGCGCTCATAATGCAGTTTATTGAAACATTCCATTTTTATATCTAAGTTCTTAATTACTGTTTAAACTGCAAAAGTAACTATCAAAATTGATGTTCTTTATTTCTCCAAAATATGTATTTAATCATTTGTGTTTGATTTCTAGTCTTGTAACAAATTATTGTATATCAATGTCATAATTGTAGTTTTCATGCAGTTGGCTTGACTCATGCCTGAAAAGACTCCATGGATCAGCTGACTAAACAATTACCCATGTTGTTTGTGCTATCATAGCTCCACTGATAGTGCCTCCTCTCCATATTCCCTTCTATGTTATTTTGCTATGATAACATTTCCTGCAGGGAATGTTCAGCCTTAATCCTCATCATAGAATAAGTAAGAACAGCACTAAGGAAAATGAAGTCAGGGAAAGCAGCAGGCTCAGATGAGGTCAGAGCAGATATGATCAAGATGTTGGGTGAAATGGCTCTTGAGGGTACTCATAGCAGTACAGAGAAAAAGGCAAATTCCAGATCATTTGAGAATAAGCATACCAGTGCCAGTGTTCAAGAACAAAAGGAACGTTCCCAACTTTGGGCAGTACACATGGTGATGAATGAATACGCAGAGTAGTAGAAAGTAAGATGGAAGATGAGCACAACTGACCCAATGTTTAAAGTGAGATAATTACTTGAGAAGAAGCTAAAAATGAGGAAAGAGTTCAACTGGACATTCCTAGATTTGGAGAAAACATATGAAAGGGTCCCAAGAAAACTGAATTGAGTAGTCCTGTGGTGGTTCAAAGTCCCAGAAACATTGATAGAATTAATGCAAGCTATGTACAAGGACCCAATGACTCCAGTACAAACAGTGCTCAGGCTCATAGAGGGGTTCCCTGTGGGAGTGGGAGTGGGTGTGCATCAGGGTTCAGCTCTGAGCCCACTTCTGTTTATACTGGTGATGGACTACATTAGCAAACAGGTCAGAGGGGACAGATCAACAAAGTTGCTGTATGAAAACAAATTGGCATTACAGGCAGACTTTGAACAAGAACATCAGTAAAGGATAGGGGAATGGAATGCAAAACTGAAGGCACATGGGATGAAATTGAGTACAGATAAGACAGTTGTAATGGCAGAAAATGGGAGAAATCAGAAGAAGCCAAGAATTGAGATAAAAGGGAAAATAGTGGAACAGGTTAACAGCTTCCAAGTATCTGGGAGGGGTAGTTGAGGAGGAGGGAAGTCTGAATGAGGAGGTCAAAGCAGAATCAGAGGAGCTGCAGTCAGCTGGCACAGAGTGAAGAGTATAACAGAAGAATACCAAAGAAATTCAAAAGCAAGATGTACAAAACAGTGCCATGACCTGTACTACTGTATGGTACAGAAACCTGGGCAGTAAAGGTAGAGCAGAAGGTAGGAGAGTGGCATTGAATAGAGAAAGATGGAGACAGTTGACATGACACCCTGATCCCATGTAGAAAATGGGGAAAAAGGGGTGATGATGATTATCGTATGGGTTTTTAGTGGGATTGAAGAGTGACCATACAATGTTGGAGGGTTAGCCTCTTTAATTTTTGGAGGATATTTAATGTACAACTCATTTGTGGATATCCAGGTTCCAAGGTGCTAAGAATTGTTGGTGGAGGGAGGGGGAAGGAAAATTGTCAAGCAATGATGTTTCAGATAAATGTATGGTTGAGACTGACTTGCAATATCTTTTGTTTATGAGATTTATGCTATAGCTGTTTACCTCTTGCCTCTGTAATTGAGTACAAAGCAAAAAAAGTAATCAGGGGCAAATGCCCCAAATCAGGGACACTTCAAAATTATTGATCCTTAGAAAACAGAAAGAGGAGAACTTAAATTAAACCAAAGAACAATTAACTAAACTAACCAAAATAATATTAAAACCAGGCAGGTGAGGAACAAAAGATCCAGACACGAACCTTTTAGCATTTTTGTTCTGTTTAATAAGTACTGGAACTTCTTCAGTAGAAGTTCTAGTAGTTATTAAATGGAATGAAAGGGCTAAAAAGTTAATGTCTGGATCCTTTGTTCCTCGTCTTCCTTGTTTTAATGTTATTTTAAGAACTTTAATTAACTTACATTTTCTAAATGAAAAATAAGTTTCTGTAATGACTGCCCTTAATTATTGATTGTAATCCTTCATTTTTTTCATACAAACCAGAAAATTTAAGAGGGACAGATTAAAGGTCTGAGCTAAATTCAGTGAAATATGCGAAAATCAGGGACTATTGGGAGATATGGTTTCAGTGCCTGACAAGTGTTTTCATTCATCAACATCTTGATTTTCTTCTGAAAGTCTTGAAATATCTCTATTTCTGGATATTACACTAAGGTGCAGTCTGCATTGTATTCTGACTAGAATGTCTTTCTCCTTGGTTCTGAAAAATGAAAGTTGGTGGACTTTTCCTTGACCTAGATTGTTATCCTAGTATACCAGTGGACTAGGCCTAGTTTGTAAGACTGAGTGTATGGATAAACTCCTACTGATGTTTTTCTACTCCTTTTAGTAACTTTTCCTACTAGTTTTATTATTTGGAACAAAATACTTTTTGAATGATTAGTGCAAAATGTAAGCAAAGTTATGCAAATTGCCAAGTCAAGAGGTATTCACTACAAAAAAACTATTTACTGGGGTTGTATAGAACATTGGGTCCAGCCTTCTATTGCTTGCTATTTAAGCACAGATTTTTAATTTAATGCTCTCTAACTTGACTGTTTGTGCATATTTAATTTAATTTCTTAAGTAATTAATAACTATCGCTAATAGACTGCCTTGTACTAATACTAAAGAAATTCCAATGCTGAATTTCTTTCTTCAGTATACTAAGGTGGTAATGAAGCATTATGAAACTGCTAATTGTATTTCTTGATATCCTGCTGCTGTTTTTGTTTCTGGGTCACACACAAATGCATTTTCAGATAAACGGGAGCTAGGGTGTGAGACTACCCAAGCTAGTAATCCAACACTAGCCAGAGGTACACTCTAGACACAAAGAAAGGATCCTGTTCAGGAAACTTTATGTATGAACATATGACATCCTTCATTGACAACCCTTCTTAGAACACACAGGGATCCCCTTCCTAACTAAGGTATTATTAAAATGGGTATTTCAAAAGCAAGCAGGCCAACTATATTAATTTTTGCCCAGAAACTAAGGGATGTAGAAAATATTTCAGTAAATTCTAATATAATCACATACCACTTGATTGTGCTAAGATTTGGCTGGTTCTGCCCTCCACACCTACACCAGCCTGCTTTCTTTCAAAATCTAGTTTATCTTATATAAAAAGCTGTAGCTACAGCTAGCTATCCAGTCAAAATCAAGCCTATGTTACTTTCGTCTTTCCTTTTTTTTGATCTGTGGATTTGTAAAATACTAGGATGGCAGTCCTGTACTGCATCATAGTAAAGTTCACTCTGTTAACATTTTTTTTTACTTTTAATTACTCTTTTTAACTGCTTGATAACACCTTCCATCCTTCAGTTTGTATGCTACACAGGATACTGTCTAAGAGCAGAGACCCTAACACTCGCCCACCTCATAACAGATCACATTCATCCTTTTTTATGTATCTACTAAATATCTTTGACAGTATCTCATCTCTTAAAAATGGGCTTTGATTGTAATATCTACTCCTGTATCTCTACCTTGCTCGGCTCCTACTAACAGCAAGGAAAAAACTTTTCCAAAAATCATTGCTACTGAATGTTGATGTTCATTCTGATCCTGGTTCTATACGTAACGAACATATTCTATCTGAACAGCTAGACCCAATCTAGAATAGACCAATTATTTAAAACTGGCACCCTTAAACATTTGTAGCCTATATAATAAATTCACCATTCTTCACGGCTAGATAAGATGCCTATCAACTTGATATACTCCTTTTCAGAAACTCATATTATACATACTGATATTGTTGCACCATTTATAAAAGAGACACTGTCATGTTGTAAGTCATGGTCACTGGCACAAAGTCTGTTGCTGAGGTTTATCTGTGTTTGCCAAACGAATATCATGATATTACTGAATATGCTTGCACCTGATGGCTGTTAATGTTAAGCATGAGGAATTACCGGATATCAGTGCAGAATGAAAGGGGTCAGTGTACCCACCTGTAGCCTATATCACTAGAATGGACAAAGTTACTTTGAGAGAAAGGATCATGGATTGGATATCTGTGCCATTTCCAGTGTCATCAGTGACTGTCTCATTGGTTTTCAGCGTGGTAAGGTGGCAAAATCAAAAGCAAGCATCAATATTATGTAATGAGAAATTCCAAAATGTTCCATGTCTCTTGTTTACATTTCATATCAGCTGCACTTCTCCGAGTTTCTGCTGACAATATTATACTCTTAATATTATAATCTTAATGCCCCCTTTCCTAGGGCAATGCAGACAAGTTCAAAATCTACTTAAAATCTAAACTTATTCTTAAGAAGAGGAAGCTTTTGTTCCAAGATAGCTGTACATTGAGTAACAGCTTACCTCTATCTCTCCCAGTGTGAAAACAGAAACTCAACAGAGAAGGCCAATAGACTTTTGTGTTTATGGGTAAAAACAGAAACTCAACAGAGAAGGCCAATAGACTTTTGTGTTTATGGGTAAATTTCAGTAACTGGCTATTAAGTGCACTGCCTGGATGCCAGGAAAAAAGAAATACAGAGCACTTGGAAAAAATCAACTACAAAAAGTGAGGAAGAAACACTAACTAGGGAAAGTTCTGCAGCCGTTCTTCAAAAAGCAGTGCAACCTCCAGACATGATTTCAGTAACTTACAGGAAGATATAAGACAACTGCACAAGTCCTGGTTAAAATGAACAAAACACTGATGGAGTATATCAACACAAACAACAAAAGGCTAGATAAAATGGAAGAAGCTTAAAACAGATATTCAGATGAGGTGATAAAGCTGCAAAACTCAGAGGTTGAAATGAAGAAAAGGCTTGCTGAATATGAAACTGCTCAGGAAGAGATGTTTCAAAAGTAACATAATTAGAGGACAAAGCATGTAGGAAAAATGTGAGATTTTCAGCTATACCAGAGAAGCTGGAAGGAACAGACTGCATTAACTTTATGAAAGCACAAATAAGCAACTGGACTGGTATTCCACAGCAGGAGTTGTAAGTTGAAATGGCACATTGTGTGTGTGCTCCAATCCTGTCTATGAGAAAGCAACCTAGACCTTTATTAGTAAAAGATACAATCCTACCAGCAGAAGGGATTTATCCTGACAAAACTGCGGCAGAAGGACAAAATACTAAAGGTGGGAGACAGCAGAGTGTTTGTGGAGAATGATTACTCATTGTACACTAGGCAGAAGAGGAGCAAATTAATTCCACTATTCAGGGAATGTCAAGACACAGTTGTGAGATTCAAACTGATGTACACAGCTGTATTCAAGCTATTCTTCCCTGGAGGGATAAAATCATTTTGATGGAGTACATGCTAAGGAGGAAACATAAAGGTTTGTTCAACCAAAAGTGATCTATAACAGAAGGAGATTCTGCTTCTTATTCTTCTGGTAATAAAGACCACAGAGAGACTGTACCTGTGAAACCTTCCCCGCTGTTTCAACAGAAAATGTTGGAGAGAAAGAAGGGGACACAGGATTTGGGAGATGGAAATGAACAGTAATAAAACCAGTAACTTAACTTGGAATTACAATGCAATAATTATATTTGTGAAGTACGACAGAACAAAAAAAATTCTGGAAATATTGGACTTTTTCAGAATTTGTTGGACTTGTGGGGGACTGTGAAGTATATGGTCTACGTCATGTCATTAATGTTTGGAAAAATGTTGTGGGGAGGGGAAGAGAGGGGAGAAAGTTACCTGTAAGTAAAGAAAACATTTGTTTCTTAGTACTTCTTTTGTGGTGTATGGTTTCTTTGCATGCTATGAAGTAAAGTTTTCTCACTTATTTTTAAGTTAAGTGTAATGGGAATTGTAAATAGGTGCTGCTATTTTTTTCCTTTCTTTCGCCCTTCTCTCTTTCTTCTTGTTGAGTTTTAAGAAATGCAGGCAGTGCAATGTAAAAAAAAGAAAGAAAAATGAATGTGCCTTTTCTCTTTCTTGTATGGGGAATGACTGGATTAAGGATCTTAGATTGATTTCATAAGTTTTAAGAGAAAGCTAGTAAATGAAAAATAACATTGAATATTATGAGGCCTTTTTTAGCAAATGAATGTATGCTTAGTAGCAGTTCTTTATCAGGCCCTCGTGTCTCCATGGAAACAATCTGATAAAGAGAAATTGGCTGTCTGGTTCTCGTGTCTCCATAGAGACAATCTGATAAAGAGAAATTGGTTACAGTCTGGTAGAGAGTGATTGGCTGGGGAAAAAAGTAAAGAAAGGAGAAACCGGCTAGAAGATAATGTTCTTTGAAAGCATTCAGGGGTTTTCCCTGCTGGGAGAACTATAAAGATAAGACAAAACCAAGTTAGCAATTAGCAGACGCACAGACTGCACCATGCATCTTAGCATGGATAATCTTTCTTTTAGGTTAATTCAATTCTATGAGTGTGGCTGTCCATTTGTTACATTTGCTCATATTAGGAGGGTAAAACTTCAATATTTGAAGATATACATAGTTTTGTGTGTTAGCATTAAATTAATAGGTTTTAGGAGGTATTTTTTGAGGGCTTTCAATAAAACAAAACGTTTTTTAAGATGTGACATATGCTCAAATGGATATGACAAGAAACAACTATATAAAAGTTCAACCTGCAAAACAGTGTATGCATGTAACACAAAAGCTGGAACTAGCCATTTAACAAAAAAGATGTTATACATAAAAGGTGGGAATAATAATTTTTTAATACAATGATGCTTTCTTTTACGTCTTTAAATGTCAATGGTCTCACTGATAAATACAAAGAAGAAAGAATAGTGAAATAAATTAAAATTGTATAGGGCAAATAGCTATGTTACAGGAGATACACTTGGAAAGAACTGAACATGTGAATTTGATAAAAAAAGGTTTTCAGTTTTTTTTTCAGAATGATTATTCAGCAGAATATCTGAGACACAGGAAAAGAGGAGTACTTATATTAATTGCAGGAGGAGGAGCACTGGTGGTGATAGAAGAGGATAAAAAAGATAATAATGGCTGATTTGTAGTGCTAAGGAGCTACTGGCAAGGGAGGACGATTACACTGACATGTATTTATATTCCACCTAAAACTGCTATAATGGAGTTTTAAGAAAATTCTGGGAGAAATAATCAGTTTTCAGCAAGGAATATTGCTTATGGGTGGACACTGGAATTTGATTTGCAGCAGTGAAGATGTGTTGGGGGGCCCAGATGGTAAAGTATAACAAAGGAGGGTAGATTTTTGAAGAAATTTATGAAAATATTTGGCAATATGTGAATTTGGTGAAGTTAGCAGCTGAAGCCATTGCATACCCTATTAGTATACTTATTAATAGGTCTGTTCTTGAATCCTATGTTCCAAAACTCTGGAAAAAAAGTAATTTATTTTACATCTCCATAAAGGAGGTAACTAAAGATATTTCTAACAATTGTCCTATCGCCATCCTGTCTCCAATCTCTAAGCTTCTACAAAAATGTGTCTGTACACAATTTTTAAACTTTCTTCTTAGCAACCAACTTCTAACATCAACACAGCATGGTTTTAGACCTGGTTATAGTACTACGACTGTCTTGATATCCTTTATGGATACTGTTAATAAAGAAACTCTGGTAAAATTGTTTCTTCTCTGTTTCTTGACTTATCAAAGGCCTTTGATACAGTCTCACACCCCTTACTTATAAATCACCTTTCTAATACTGGTCTCTCCTCCCTCTCTTAAATAGTTCTCTAGCTACTTATCAAACAGATAACAGGCAGTCAAATGACAGGACTCTTTCACCTCCTATCTACACAACAGTACCGGTGTCCTGCAAGGTTCAGTAATTAGCCTTCTCCTATTTAATGTCTTTTATAATAACCTTCAGATTTCCCCTTGCCAGGGCTCTCTCATACAATATACAGATGACTCAACTATTATTTGTTCCTCAGATACGATGCCCCATCTCCAACAAATCAGTCACAGGTTTATAGGTTCATAAGTAGGTACTAGGCTGTCTGCCCGAGGTCACTTATAAGCCTAGCCAGAGTGTGTTGGCTTTCGCCGCCCCATTGATTAATTAACTGATCCTCTGTCAAACAGAGCCAATGAAGTGATCCCAGGTGTGTATTTTCTGTTACCCATCCACTCATCAAGGTTTCTCTTGAAGAGTGTTAGTCAGGGGCTCTGCCTGATGTAATTTAAAATTTTGTTCCAAAGCATGGGGAGTCCCTGTGACAGGAATCTATCCCTCCAGCATGTTCTATTTATTGTTGTGGCGAGGTTTAGCTTACTAGAGTGCGTGGCTCGCAGTGGCTTGGATTTCTTTAGATGGAGCATGTCCATCAATTCTGAGATGGCTTTGTGAGTCAGGCAGAGATCACCTCTGAGTAAGCGATATGCCACTGAGTACAGCCAGAGTTTTTTTATTCGGGCTGCATAAGACATATGTTTGAGGCCAGTAATCCTCTTGGTGAGGTACTTTTGTGGTCTTTCCAGCTGTTGGAAGTGTCTTCTGAGGTACATCCCAAATGGGGCATTGTACTCTATGATGGGTCTAATGAGTGGCAAGTAGAGGGGCACTATAACCTCTTTTATTTCTAGATGCGAACCCTTTAGTAATTAGATGGGCCACATAGAAGGATTTCCTAACTACTTTGGCAATATGATTGACAAAGGAGAGATTACTATCTACCTGGATCCCCAGATCTCTTATTACCTCTTCTGTATTAAGGGGGCTGCCACCTATGTGGTAATTTGTGGGTGTTTTGTTTTTCCCAAATGGGATTACTATGCATTTTTTGGCATTTAGCTTGAGGCCATGACTTTGACACCAGGTGTCCGTCTCAGTAAGGCCCTTTTGGAGGATGTCCGTGTCAGCCAGAGAGTCAATTATGGCTCCCAGTTTGCAGTCATCAGTTAACTTGGTTAGCCATAGTCCTCCTGTGTTTGTCTGTACTTCTGAGAAGTATATGCTGAACAGTAGGGTTCCCAGGACTGAGCCTTGTGGGACACCACTTGTGACTGGTTTAGAGTCAGACCTGGAGCCGGTATTCTTACTGTATGAGTTCTGTCTGTAAGCCAGTTGGTAACCCATCTCGTGATGTAGGAGTTTATGCTCAGGCTGGTGAGTTTTTATGTAATACCCGAGTGGGGAATGGTGTCGAAAGCCTTGGCGAGATCAAGGTAGGCTGTGTGAACCACCTTTCCCTCGTCTATGGCCTTGGTGACTATCTCAAAGAAGTCATCCAGGTTTAGTAGGCATGATCTGCCCTTAACAAAGCTGATCTGGGTCGGGTCAAATGTTTGGAGGTTCCCAATGTCTTTGGTAATGAGTTCCATGATGATGCCCTCCATAGCCTTGCAGACCAGGCTAGTCAGGCTTATGGGTCGATAGTTACCAGGGTCAGTTGTGGCCCCTCCTTTGTGGAGAGGAATAACCGTTGCTGTGCGCCATTCTATGGGCACCTAGCCTATGTAGAGGCTGAGGTTGAACAGCGTGTTTAGGTGGGAGGGTTAGTTAGTTCTGTAGTTCGTGCAAGACGCAGCCTGGGACACCATCTGGTCCCATTGACACTGTATTTTTGGCTTTTGAAAGGGCTGTTTTCACTTGTGCGTCTGTGATTTCTGGGACACTACACTTTTCCGGTATTGTTGTGGGCCCTTTTGGAGGTGAGAGGGGGGTGAAGTTTGCACTGAATCTATCTGCCAGGATGTTGGCAATATCAGTAGGTTCAGTATATTTTGTGCTATTTTGCACTAGTTCAGTGCATATCTGCTAGTTGCCACTTAGATTCTTAACATAGCTAAAGAAGGCTTTGTGGTTATCTTTTGAATCCTTGGCTATTTTTCTTTCGAAGTTAGCCTTGGATGATTTCATGAGGGACCTTAGTTACTTACTGATACTGATCAGGGATGTCTTTCCTTCTTGGGATTTGATTTTTTTCTGAAGTAATTTCCTCCTTCTATTGTATAGTCTGTTTATTGCAGGGATCCACCAAACTGGTTTCCTTCTCTTAGAGGAGTGAGTCTTGGTTTTGCTAGGGATGGCATGATCCATGCATCCTTGTATGGTCATAGAGTGCATTTGTAAAGGTTTCTGTATCTTGGGCAGCATTATCCTTTAGCGTGGGGGCTGTGAAACTTACCACCTCTGTCTTAAGTAAGGTGAAGTTTGCTTTAGAAATGTTTTTTTACTGTGGTTTCCTTAGTTGGGGGTGGTGGTGGGGTGTGGACATCCAGAGTGATTAGTTTATGGTCTGATCTAACCAGTGACGGGTTGACCTCCTGTGTGGACCACCTGTTGCCCATGTTGGTGATGACCAGGACCAATATGTTTTCCCCTCTGGTAGGGGAGTTTACCAGCTGATCCATGGCATTTGAGTTGATGAATTCCAGGAAGCGCTGGGCCTGGGAATTTGTACTCGAGTAGTTTTCCCAGGGAATGGTAGGGTAATTGAAATCGCCCAATATCAGGGTGTTTGGTAGGAACTTCATGTTTTCCAGTGTCTCCAGAAAGGTGGAGTGGTTGTCCTGGGTCATGGAGGGTGATCTGTAGCAGGCCACAATTTGCATTGCAGATTTGCCTGATGTTAGTTGCACATGGATGATCTCAGAGGTATCATGCTGCATCACTAACCTGGACGTGTAGGTATCCTTGATGAATATGGATACACCCCCCTCCTTTTGTGTTTTGGTCTGTGTTCTGTTGCCGAAACGTGTGGTATGAGTTGTAGCCCGGTAGTGCTGGGATGCTCTCTGAAGCTTTGAACCAGGTTTCAGTTACTGCACAGATGTCGACGTTCTCCATACTGAGGAGTGCTTCGAGCGCATGCATTTTGAAATTTAAACTCCTAGTGTTGAGTAGCATAACCCTCAGTTTTTTGTTAATTGTGCTGTTTACGGAGGTGGGTTTGACTTTTCAGCTTTGCCTAAAAAAGGCACTATGGGGGCAGCAAGAGCCTTGGCCAGTTTTCGAAAGCCTAGGGGTGACAGGTGCAAGCCGTCTCTTGCGAAGCAACACGGCTTGTCGAGCATGTCGTCCCAGGCTGACAGACACTGGATGCCCTATGAATGACACCAGAAGCTTAGCCAATTGTTGAAATTGATCATTTTTTGTTTATACTGAGGTATCATTCTTGGTGAGGGCAGGATGCTACTCAGGGTCAGGGTCATACCAGCCTGGGCTGCATGATCAGAGAGCTCTTCCATGTCTCTTTTCATGTAGTCCAGGGATTTACATCTCAGGTCATTCACACCAATATGAGCAATGACAGAGTCATATTTGTACTTGTTCTGGAGTGACCTTAGTGCTTGTGTTATGTGGTGGATTCTGGCTTCCGACAGGCAGCTAACAGTAACCTTCTGCTTGTCCAGCCTAGTGAGTGCGACATCACTGTGCCTGACTATAGAGTCACCTATTACTAGTGTGTTAGGTATGTTATTTCGCCTTAAGAGCTGTGATTGTGTGGCACACTGATTTTATGTTTTATTTATTGTCTGGTTTGTGATGGGAAGTGCAGATTGTTTGGGTATCTGCTTTGGAGCTCTCTGATGCTTTTGCAGGTTTTTATTTAGAGCCTCTGAGTATGATGTTGTGTATTTATGTGTATTCTTTGCCAGTGCTGTTTTAGTAGGTCTGTGTGTGGCTGGAGGTGTGGTGCAAGTGTTAACCTTCTCCTCTTGACTGTGTGTTCCAGTCTTGGGTGGAGACAGCTTAGCTTCCAGTTTGGCTGTATAATTGCATCTCTCACATATGTTAGTGTTTTGTGGTAGGAGGAGAGGGTTGTCTGTATACATGAGGCAGTTGTAACATTGCCTCAGGTTACCCAGATTTACCAGCTGGACTGGAGAGTGCACCTGAAGTTGCCCTTTGGTCATGCCTGAATAGTAGGGTGAGCTGCTTAGTTGCTTGGTTGGTGAGGGGTGAATAAAGAGCCTTGCCATGCTGGGCAATCAGTGTCAGGGTATATTAGTGCTTGCTATTAGGTCTGAGCATGTGCTGGAGTGTAAGATGCTTTCTGAGTGCTTAGGTTGAGAGTTAGACTAGTTTCAAGGGAAAAACTGAAGAGGAGACTTAGTGGAGCCGGGAATAATTTAACCATGGCTAACCGGCACTGCCCGGTGTGCAAAAATATGTAAACACGTTTTTTATAGTGGGAAAATGAAAGACATAGAAATTAGCCAAAAATGGCCAATAAATTACTAACTTCTGGGCTGGAACCACTCCTCCAGGGACAGATAGTTTGCTCAAAGCTCCCCTCTCTCACAGGTGAGCAGAGAAACTTCCTTCTATCCAAGTAAGGTATGGGCAACTCAGACACTAATATCACAGCCCTGAATTCAGCACTAGCCTGAAAATTGGACTATACTAGCTTAGAAAGGCGGGAAACAAGGAATTATTTTTTTGTTTTTTGAAAAGATAAGGCAAAACAGTAAAAAATACACTTAAAACAGCTTTAAACGACTACAAATTATCAGAAAAGGCTATTGCACTTTACTGTGTAGTCTACAACAGTTAAACAAATGATTTAAACAAAAACAACTTTTTAAAAGTGCAGGCAGTTAAATAAATACAATATGTGAAAAAAACAAGCTTTTAAATCACAATAAATGCTGGAAAATCTGCATTTAGATGGAAAACAGTTAAGTACAGCAGGAAAGTACAGAAAACTGATACTTAATCACTCCAAAGTCCCTCTTCTAAGCTAGAAGATTGTATCAGTTTAAGGCTTTCTAGTGCTACCCAGTAGGTTAGTTACAGGAAAGATGGGAAACAAGCACAGATGTGGTCTTTTAAACCAGAAAGTTGAAAGAGACGGACAAACTGTCCAAATGGTCAATAAACTACAATTTCTGGGCCTAGAACCTCTCCTCTCGTGGTAGACAGGCTACCCAGTGCTTACCACTCCCACTGATAAGCTAGAAGGTTTTCTTCCAACACAGAAATTACTCACCATAACATTCCATGTGAGTTGTCCATCCCTTCTTTATTATATACTGATGGGTTCAGAACCAATCCTCTATTCCATCTCGGCCACTTACTAAAGCTCGAGGTCTCCGAGCAGCTCATGGCTCTAACCTTATCCCATGACGTTGTAGTGCTTTCCTCAGATCTTGTTTGTTTTTGTACTTATACCTGTATTGATATAATATAAATATATATATATATATATATATATATATATATATATATATGAGTCTATTGTATATAATCGAAAACTCATGCCTTCGAAAATAAACAGTAGACCCACACATACGCGAAAGTATACTTAAGTGAAAGTGCACATCCGCAAACATTGGCTCAACGAACCAATAAAAAACAGTAAAACATTGTTTTTGCAGGGGGTCAAGCCCCCTGCACCTCCCATGTGGGGGCTGTGCCCCCCACACCCCCCCTACTTAAATATACCAACTCTGAGATCGCACTACAGTGGGGAAACACATAAATTCCCTTTCCCCATTGTAGTGTGCTTCGGCACCTGTGTTCCGTAATGGTTCGTTTAACTGTTCTTCGCGGAAGTGCACTTTCGCTTAAGTGCACTTTCGTGAAACCGAGAATTCACTGTTCATTTTCGAACAAGTGGATTTTTGTTCTTTTTCAGTAGACCCATATCTATACATATATATATATATATATATATATATATATATATATATATATAGATATGTGAGCATGTATAGTTGTTGTTTATAAGCCAAGAAGGGGATCAAAGCCTAGTTAGTATACAAATATTAGTCTCTCTGTCCTGCAAAAGTCAAAGGCTGGGGGTAGGAGGGTGGGACGTAAGAATGAAGAGATGGACAACTCACTTGGAACATTATGGTGAGCATATAACTCTTTATATGAAGTTGTCCTATCTCGTCTTCATTCTATACTGATGGGACAGCGTCCCTAGCACCATAATTCCTGGGTGGCTCACGGGAGAGTATGCTTCAGAACAGTGGACCCAAAGTAAGCCCTGTCCCAGGAGGCCATATCTACTTTGTAATGAGTGATAAAGGTATGAGGCCTTGACCATGTTGCTGTTGCACAAATTGTGTCTATTAGTAATTTTGCCCCAAAGGCTTGAGAAGTTGGAACAGCTCTTTTAGAATGAGCCTTAACCTTGCCTGGTAGCTGTTTGTCTACTGATTGATTAGTAAAGGATATACATTCTGACAGCCATCGGGACAAGGTAGGTTTTGCTATTGCAGGTCCTTTCTTATGATCTGAAAAAGTAACAAAAAGCTGGTCAGACTTTCTGTATTCTTTTGTTCTGTGCAAGTAGAAGTGCAGCTCTCTATGGACATCAAGCTAGTGGAGCATATAATCTACCTTATTGCCATATTTGGGAAAAACACTGGCAGATCTATAGATTGGTTTAGATTGAACTCTGAAGATACTTTTCGGAGAAAGGAAGGATTTGTGTGCAGAGAAACTCTGTCATTATAGCATATCAATTATGGGTGTTTGATCGACAATGCCTGTAACTCCGAAACTCTTCTGGCTGATGTGATTGCTACTAGAAGTACAGTTTTCCATGACAGAAATTTTAGGTCACAAGATGCTGATGGTTCGAACGGAGGAAGAATTATTTCTGACAAAACAAAATTCAGATTCCATGGTGGAAGGGGTGGTTTTATGGGTGGTCTTAATAAGTCCGTGCCTCTCAAAAAAACCTTTGATAGTTTATGAGACATAATATTTATGCCCTCATCGCCGAGATTGCTGCTAACTGGACCCTAATAGTCGCTGCAGCTGCCCCTTCATTAAACAGCTTAGCTAAGAACTCTAAAATCGATGTAAGTGGTGCTGTGTAAGGGTCAGTTTGACTCTGTGAAGCCCAAATTGAGAATCTTTTCCATTTACTAATGCACATTCTTGTAGACATCTTATGGGAAGAAATCAGGATCTGTCGGACTTTTGGGGTAAAATTGTGTAGCCTGGCTGTATTTGGAACTGGAACAGCCATGCTGTCAATTTCAGGGAGTGAAGAGATGCATGGAGAGCCTCCGACAAATGGTTCAGAAGGTCTGGGACCGGGTCCAGAATCCAAGGCTCTTCCTGGAGATGAGGCTTCAAAAAGGGAAACCAGATTTGACAAGGCCAGTAAGGGGCTATCAGAATTAGGCTCCTTCCCAGAGTGTTGGCTTTCTGAAGAATTTTGCGTATTAGGAAAAGGGGAGGAAAGGCATATAGGAGTCTCGGAGGCTAATCGTGTACGAGTGCATCCCGTGGGGACTCCCCCACTTGGGGGATTAGGGCAAAGAAGCTGCTGCATTTTGTGTTCATGGCCATGGCGAAAAGGTCGCAGCAAGCCTGGCCCCAATTGCGAAAAATCATTTCCGCTACTTCTTTCTTTAGGGACCACTTGTGTGGCATCAGGATTGATCTGCTTAGCTTGTCTGCTGTCACGTTGGATTTCCCCGGGATGTGCACTGCTACTAGAAAGCACTGGGAGGATGTCATCCACTGCCACACTCTTTGGGCTTCCCAACAAAGGGGGTAATAGGTTCATAGGTTCATAGGTTAGTACTAAGCTAACTGCCCTTGCGAGCCATTTTAAGCCTAGCCAATTATCCCTTGTGAGACTCAAACCCTGCACCTTGTGTTTGTAAGGCAAACACCTTAACCATTAAGCCACCCTCCTTGTTTGTCTATGTACCACATGACTGACATATTGTCTGTCTGTATCGCAATTCTACCTTTTGGGAGAGAATCCTGGAGTGCTTGCAACGTCATTAGCAACACTCTCATCTCTAGTACATTGATGTGCAAATGAGCTTCGTAGTCCTGCCAAATGCCTTGTACTGTTCTTCACTGATAATGCCCCTCCCACATCTGGGAAGCATCCGTGGTCACTGTGGCTACCGGCAAGAGGGGTGAAAACAATCGACCTTCCGTTACCTCGTCTGAGTGAATCCACCAGCAGAGGTCTTTTCTGCAGGATTCCGTCAATGTTATGTAGTGGGACATGGGGAGTTCCTGTATGGACCATAGTGTGAAAAGGAGCCATTGGAGGGTTCTCATGTGTAGTCTTGTCATAGAAATCACATTTATTGCTGCTGCCATTGTCTCCAATACCTTTAAGACTGTCTTAGTCTGAACTTTGGTTTTGAAGAGAAGATCTGAAACTTGAAGTCGAAGAGTTTGCACCCTGTCTGATGGAAGTCTGACTATCATTGTTCTGGTGTCTAATTCTGCACCTGTAAAAACGATATGTTAAGATGACAATAAGGCAGACTTTTCATAATTTACTGACATCCCTAGCAGAGCACAGAGTTCCAGAGTAGATGCTTATTGGTGGCGGTTAGGAGCCAGTTATCCCGATATGGAAACACCTGGAATCCTAAATGCCTCAGGTGAGCTGTGACTACTGCCATGCATTTGGTGAACACTCTGGGGGCTGTAGTGAGACCAAAGGGCAGAGCCTGAAATTGGAAGTGACTGGCTCCCAGCTGAAAGCACAGGTGACTCCTGGATGGTCTGTCCATTTTTATGTGGTAGTACGCACCTTGGAGGTCTATACAGCACATCCAATTGTCTTTCCCTAAAAAGGGAGGTATTGACTGTAACATGACCATCTGAAACTTTGTTGTTTTTACTGATTTGTTTAGTTGGCTGAGATCTAGAATGGGTCTCCAGTCTCCTGTTTTCTTTGGAACAAATAATAACCTTGAGTAAGTTCCAGATCCCTTCTGGTCTGCGGGGACTGGTTGGATGACTCTGGTTTGTAGCAACTTTTGAATTTCTAAGGTTGCTTGTTCCCTGTAACTGGGAGGAATGTCCGGAATTCTTTTTGATATTGGTGGTGGTACTAAAAAGGGAATGAATAGCCTCTGGATGTTATGCTTTGTACCCACTTGTGTTTTGTTATTTTTAGCCATGTTTGAGGGTACAAAGATAAGCGACCCCCATCTGCCTCCAGAGAGGGACAGATGGGTCTCCTTTCAGAAGCGCTGAAAGGGCTTAACAAAGAAAGATTCTCAGTCGCCTGATGTTGTGGACCCCCTCTGCCACGTGGTCAGAGTCCATTATTACCTCCTCCTCTGCCCCTGGAGAAAGGTTTACACTGTGTGTCTTGAAAACCCCTCTGGGATTTTCACAACCACATTTTTCTTCCCTTTTGACCCTTGGGATAGGGTCTAGAAGGTGTGGAAAAATGGACTCCAACAGCCGAGAGAGTCTTTCCTTCTTCTTCACACCTGGAAGAGTTTCCTTAACTTTAGGCCCGAACAAGGACGAGCCATCAAAGGGGGTACTGGTAGAGGATGACTTGAAAGGTTCCGCAAAACTACATAAGCGCATCCATGAATGTCGCGTAAGGGCAATTCCGGAACCTGCTGACCTGCTCGCTCCATTGGCTGCATAGGAAACTAGCCTCATGGGTGAGTTAACTACTGAGTTGAGGGTGGCAAGCTGTGAAGATACCTTATCTGCTACTCCAGCAGCTACTGTACCCTGTAGTGTATCGCCAAGCTCTTTTAGGAGATTTGTCTTTACCTCGTAAAATGTGTAAGGTAATTCAGCGACCTAAGAGTAAAGGCCGCTGAAGAGAACATGCGCTTTCTGTACCTGTTCATTCTATGCAACTCTTTGTTCAGGGGATGGACAGATGTGGAAGTCTCTGATAGTTCCTTTTTGGTGGCCACTGCCATTATCATAGCATCTACGGGAACTCCCTTTGTTAAAAAGGTTTTGTCGTCTGGGGCAGTAATGAATTTCTTAGGCCTCCTCAGGATATGTTCCACTGTGGCTGGAGACTCCCATGCCTTTCGACAAATCAACTGCATAAGTTAATCAAAAGGCGGAGACCCCCAGGTGGATGAAGGTTGAGGCCCAAAAGCCTGCAGGTACTCGGACTCCTCATCAAAAGGAGTGATGGTCTTCCAGCCACCTTTCTGTTTAAGGATTTCCAAGATGTCTGCAAAAGAGACATCCTCAAAGGGCGGCCGTGTGGACCCTTCTGACTCCTCAAGGTCCGTATCTGAAGTAATTGACTCCTCCAGGGAGTCTAGATGTTTCCTCTTACACAGTCCCTTCTGGAGTACACCTCTCTGGAAGGGTACTTCAGAGATGTTTTGGAAGAGTGGGGCTTGCCCAATGGGGCATCCTGAGGCTTATGGTTTCTACGCTTCTGTGGAATTGTCTGTGCAGAGATAGATACTGGTGCTTTGGGGGAAGGAATGGTTGGATCCGACAGTGCAGACATCCCTGGGGACAGAGGGCTCCTCATAGCTGCAAAAGCCCCTCTCTAATGGCCTGAAGAGGCTCCCAGTTCTGAGGAATCGGAAGGTCTCCTCGGTATCACATATAGCTATGTCAAGAATCTTGATGGCAATATCCAGATCTGCTATGAATTACAGAACAACAGCACGAAGATTACAGAACCAACTGATATTGCCAACATCCTGGCAGATAGGTTCAGTGCTAACTTTACCCCCCCTACCCCCTAAAGGGCCCATATCTATACAGGAAGAATGCAGAGTCCCTGTAATCACAACTATGCAGTTAAAAGCTGCACTCTCTAAAGCCAAAAACACAGCATCCATGGGACCGGACAACATCCCAGGCTGCGTTTTACATGAACTTCAGAACAAACTGGCTCCCCACTTAAGCACCATGTCCAATAATAGCCTTGCATCAGGTTTTGTGCCCACTGAATGGCGCACAGCAACAGTTATCGCACTCCACAAAGGGGGAGCCACCAACGATCCCGGGAACTATCGACCTACTAGCCTGACGAGCCTGGTCTGCAAGGCCATGGAATGTATCATCATGGAACTCATTAACAAAGACATTGGTAACCTCCAAACTCTGGATCCCACCCAGTTCGGGTTTGTGAAAGGCAGATCATGCCTCCTGAACCTGATCGACTTCTTTGAGGCAGTCACCAAAGCCGTAGATGAGGGTAAGGTGGTTCAAACAGCCTATCTTGACCTCACTAAGGCTTTCGACACCATACCCCATTCTTGAATTATAGCTAAACTCACTAAACTAGGTATAAATCCCTATGTCACAAGATGAGTTGCTAACTGGCTCACTGACAGAACCCACACTGTAAAAGTGCAGACTCCAAATCTGACCTAAAAGCAGTGACAAGCAGTGACAAGTGGAGTACCACAGGGTTCTGTCCTGGGACCTCTCCTG
This sequence comes from Protopterus annectens, assembly GCF_019279795.1. NCBI lineage: Eukaryota > Metazoa > Chordata > Ceratodontiformes > Protopteridae > Protopterus > Protopterus annectens. Next base: position 1,645,528,187 of record NC_056731.1, on the reverse strand, counting down.
TTTGGTATCTACTTCTCTGAAGTACAGGCTAACACAGAAGGCCTCTGGCTAATGAAGTTCGCAGATGACTGCAAACTAGGAGCCATAGTCAAGTCCCCAAATGATGCGGACATCCTACAGAATGGCCTCACTGAGACAGAAGCCTGGTGTCAGAGCCATGACCTTAAGCTCAATGCCAAAAAGTGCAGTGTCATCCCCTTTGGTAAAAACTCTGTACCCATGAACTACCACATAGGCAGCAACTAACTTAACACCGAATGTGTGATAAGAGACCTTGGGACCCAGGTGGACAGTAGTCTCTCCTTTGATAGTCACATCGCCACAGTAGTCAGGAAGTCCTTCTATGTGGCACATCCCATCATAAAAGGGTTCTCATCCAGGAAAAAAGAGGTCATTGTTCCTCTCTACTTGACACTCATTAGACCCATTATAGAGTACAACACCCCTTTTGGAATGTACCTCACAAGACATCTGCAGCAGCTGAAAAGGCCACAGAAGTACCTCACAAAGAGGATTACTGGCCTCAAACAAATGCTCTACACTCAAAATACTCCAGCTTTACTCCGTAGCATATCGCCTACTCAGAGGTGATCTCTGCCTAACATATAAATCTATGTCAAACCCAGAGCTATTGGACATGCTACACCTAAAGGAAATCCCAGTCCCTCCAAGCAACATGCTCTAGAGACCTAAACCTTGTCACCAGAATAAACAGGACATGCTGGAGGGATAGATTCCTGTCCCAGAGACTTCCCATACTCTGGAACAGGCTACCCATCTATATCAAGCAAAGTTCTTCATTAGCACTCTTCAAGAAAAATCTTTTTGAGTGGATGGGAAATAGGAAATACACCTCGGGATCACTTCTGTGTCTCTGCCCGACAGTGGCACAGGAAAATAACTTTCTTGGGTGGCATAAGCCAGGGAACCTTGTTGGCTAGACTTACGTAGGTCCTTGGACTGATAGCCTAGTACCTACCTATGAACCTGTAAGAGATGGCTCCGGAGCCAAGGTAGGGGCTTAGCTCACTTCAGCTGAGGCCCCAAGAGGCAAGTTTGGAACCGAAAGGGTTTCGGCCCGACTGTCCACCCCAGACCCGACCAGTGAACGCCGGCTCCTAGATACCCCAGACAACACCGAGGTAGTCAGAGCTATCGGAACAGATGAGCCTGAACCCAGTCTTGGCCCTGACGGTTCCACCGCTATAAGATCCGCACATTCCAGCTCCAAAAACACCAGAGGGGTTGGAGGAGGAATTAAAGACAAGGGAATGGGTCCAGTCTGCTCTGAGCCCTTGTCGGTTGGTTCCAACAGAGGTTTGGCCAGTGCCAGTGTCTTAAGCAGTCTCTGCACCACACAATCCACATCATAATCAGATAGGCTTTTGGAGGATCGAGAGGATAGGGTCGATGCTACAGACTGTAAAAGAGCTGACCTGAGGGTCGGAGAGACCGGCTCCAAGGCTGGGGAGCAGTTCTGAACCTGAACTGCCATCGGATCCAACACTGACAGAGCTGAGGCAAAAGGCCTGTCATGATCTAAATCTTTTGAAGTTGTTGGGGACATCCTGGGAACTTTAGAGGATGGTTCTGACTTGTCAGAAGAGCTTGATGACCTTTTAGACGTTTTATCATAGCCTGGTGATCTAGTGGAACATTAATCCTTCTCCAGCGCTTCTGAAAAGGAAGACTTTACCAAACCTTTTAAAATAACTTTGTTTTTCTTTTCATGGAGGACACTAGAACTAAAAGTATGGCATATCGCGCAGGATTCCTGCAGGTGAACTGCCCCCGGCAGTATACACACTCTGTATGTCCATCAGTAATGGACATTTTTTGGGAGTATTTAGGACATTTTTTGAAATCAGAAGGTTTCATCTCTTTCTGCTGCTTAGATATTTTTAACACACACAGCAGTACCCTCTAATTTAAATGGGTTGTGACTCTCTAATTTAAACGAGTCCTAGAAGAGAATAATAATATTCACACACACAAACTCTGCAATAGGAACTCAATGCAAGTTTCGGAAGAAAAAAAACAGTGTTACTTATAAGCCACTAATTACAAAGAACATTGCAAGCCTATAATTATTTATATATATATACATATATATATATATATATATATATATATATATATATATATATTATATATATATATATATATATATATATATATATATACATATATATATATATATACAACAACACATTAGAAAACACACACTATATACTAATTATACCTAATATCATAACACTATTAGAAAAACACACTTCAAAAAACAGGAAAAAAGGCAACCAGAGAAACCCAATATCTATTCTAATAAGAATATCCTAAAATGTTTAAACTAGTAAACTATTTTTTATGTTTAAAAAAGAGTTGTAAATAAGTTTTGACTTAGCTAGAGCCAATCTGTTTCAGTGACAAACAAGATCTGAGGAAGGCACGAGAGCATCATGGAATAGGGCTGGAGCCATGAGCTGGTCAGAGAGCTTCAGCTTTAGTAAGCGGCCAAGTCTGAACCAAAGATCTGTTCTGAACCCATCAGTATAGAATGAAGATGAAATAGGACAATAGGACAACTTCACATTTTACATATTATTCCCCAAGATATAAAAATTAGGCTACGCTAGACAGAATTTACATTCCACAGGAACATGTGCTTGTAATTGAAGGTCTTGATGTCCACCCAATAACTATTTCAGATCATGCACCAAAAATAACTAAAATTACAACACAGGATAATGAAATAAAAATTGGACACTGACACTTTCCCCCCATCTGTTGAAAAGAGAGGAATTTAAGGAATGGGTAGTGGTGCTTATTCAGGAGTTATTCAAGAGGATATAAATTATTTCAGAAAATATAGCTAGGGAGTGGGATAAAATTAAGGTAGAATTTAAAATAGGGTGGACATAAAATAAAGGATGCTATGGTTAAGAAATAACAAGAATTATTTAGAGGGACTGCCAAATGTGGAAGTATTGCAGAATAGGGGGAATCCCACAGAACAAGAAGAGGATCAGCTGCAGAATGCTAAGCAGAAAATAAGGGATTACCTCGATAATATACATGTGTTTAGAAAGATTGCTGTTAAGCAACTGTTTTTTGATAATAACACTAGAGCACAAAAACATTTAGCACAATGACTCAGGCAACAGAAAGTAGAAAGGGCCACCACCAAGCCTAAGGACCCTAGAACAAGGAATGTAACAAGAGAGCCGTAGAGGTATTAGAAATATTTTGGAAATTCTGCGAAAGTCTGTACAAAGCTGAGAAATATGGAAATCAAGAAAAGATACAAATGGAAATGTTTATGGAAGAATTAAACATGCCAAGGTTAGAGATAGATGAGGCTCAATTACTAACGGTTAGGACAGGTGGATATGAGATAAAATTTGTAAAGTATAACCAATCTACAGGAAAATCCTCAGGAATGGATGCTATTCCTGTTGAAGTTTGGTAGTTAGTTGAGGAAAAAATTGATAAAGATCTGGAAGGTTTTGTTTAACAGTATTTTAAGAGGAGAAGTACCAACATCCTGGAAGAAAGCGGTGGTACCTGTAATACCTAAAGAGGGTAAAGATCCATCAGATCCAGCTTCATATAGGCCCATTTCAATACTAAACTGTGATTATAAAGTGTTCATGTCTATAACGGCTAAGTGAATGGCAAAAGTAATGCCAAAGTTGATAGATACAATTCAGTGTGATTTTGTGGTGGGGAGACAAAACATTTGACAACATTAACAGAACACTGATGATCCAGAGGGAAGCAGAATGTAAGAAAATACCATTGTTGTTGGTGGGTCTTGATGCAGAGAAAGCATCTGACAGAGTAAGCTGAGACTTTATGAGTAGAGCAATGAAAGCATTTACATTTCCTGAAAAAATTATAAGGTTGATTAGGAGGATATATGGGAGAAATCAGAGGTGAAAATTAAAGTGGGTGGGTCCTCTCTGATAATTTCTGCTTGAGCAGAGGAACCAGGCAGGGGTTTCCTCTTTCCCTTTTGTTATTTGGATTATATTTAGAACCATTGACAAATAAAATAATGGACTCAGAAATTCAAGGATATAATTGGTATGGTAGTCAAGAAAAGATGGCTATATTTGCAGATTTTATTTTATACTTAACAAAGCCAGAAAGAGGCATTACGGTGTTGTGGAACATTCTGAGACAGTTTCACATCTTTTCGGGATACAAAATTAATGAAGCTAAAACAAAGGTAATAGTGGTAAATTATGTACCCACATATGAATTGGTTCAGCAATATTCATATTTATGGGGACATGATAAAATTAAGTATTTAGGAGTATGAATTAAAAATTATTCTGTTGTGGCAGCTAAGAATATGTGGGAAGAGATTAAACAAAAGATAATACAAAAACTAAGAAAATGGAAGCTTTGCTATATGGATATGGATAGTAAGATACAAGCACTTCAAATGTTTTTAGTCCCATTAGTCTTATACACAGGTCAGGCATATTTTCATCAGCCAGAGGAGACGTCATGGACAGGATTTAATAAAGAGCTGAAGGACTTTATCTGGGAGGGGAAGATGGTAAGAGTTAAGTAGGATAAGCTGATTCTTCCAGGTGAACAGGGCATATTGGGATTACCCGATTGGAAGGGATATTTCAGAGCTACACAGTTAAGGCTCCTATATATAGCACAAGCAGAAAACAATAATTCAAAGTGGAAAGCGATAATGATGAAACCGAAGGGAAGCTCAAGAAACAAGGAGAGACTGTAATTTTGGATGCAGCCCTTTAAGCAGAATAACAATAATCATACAGAATATTATATCTATAAAGTAGAAGAATGTATCCTAACAACTACGCCAACATGGGAATGTAGAAAGGAGATTCTGCCAATAGGGATGACTGCAATTAGGGATATAGACAATAGGCAAGAGGGGGCTGGAATTTATTAGAGAAAACTGGCCAAGAAACCAAGGTATTGGGAGCAAATAACCAGAGAGGGAAAGATGATAGAATGGGTAGATGCCAAGAATTTATTTGGACTGCAGATTAGCGATTGCCTTCCCTATCAAGGATTGATATCAGAGTATAGGCAAAGAGAAAGAATAGGGGGGTACGGAATGAAAGCCCATCACTGGTAGAATTTTTAGTAGAATCTAGAACAGAAGCTGCTTTTAAAAATTAAATAATGAGTACAGCATATAAAATATTACAAGATAACTATAAGAATCAATCAAAGGAGGATAGAAAGGATTGGGAAAAGAGACTGGATAAGCAATTCACAAAGAAACAATGGGAGGAGTTATTTTATTTATTTATCACATTTGTTGACTGGGTATGTCCAACTGGGTCAGAGGCCCGTTTTCAGCGGAGACCTGGGGAGAAAAGCTCCACAGTAATATATGACAATAAACAAAAACATAATAACAGTAAACATTAGTACAATAGAATTATTGTACAGCATCTAGAAACAGTGCAAAGCAAGGTCCTTTTTGGCTGCCAGAAGAGGAAGAGCAGTTACTAGAAAATGGAAATCAAAATGTAAACCAACTATACTAGATGTAGTGAAAATAGTGACAGAGATAAACAACTGGAATTGAGATCTTTATAAAAGGGTAGAAGCAAACACCATAGGGAAAAATGGGAATTGTGGGAACAGTACACACAGGGGAGGGATGAGCTTAAAAGAAGGCAGGACTTAAATGAGCTATGTAATGTTAGAATGAAAATGATTAGGTAGATTATAAGTGATGTATATTGTTTGCAACTGGGAGTATGTTAGCATGGTTTGTGATGTAAAATGCTTACAACTAGGATTGTGTCGGTGTGGTTTGTTTTCGTTTATGTGAATGTATGATTGCTTATGTGGTAAGTGTTGCTTTAATAAAGATGTTTATTGTTTAGAAAAGACAGGAATTGAATAATTTATGTAATGTTGCTTAGGTTGTATAATATATAGTAATATATGTGAAGTATAATGTTTGTAAACATGAACTTGTTACTACAGTGATTACTTTATTATAAATGTAAATGTGCCTTTGTCACAAGTGATAATTCAATAAAGATGATTACAAAAGCAGGAGGCTTCCAAAAGTGGATGTAGATTGGAAGGGTTTGGGTTTTAAATACATTTACAGGTGCAGACCAGGCTCTTTTTGACCCTCTACTATGATTAACCTATCCAATGTTAAAAAGGAAAATTCAGGATTTTATATGGGAGGTTAAATCCTCTAGAGCAGTAGTGTCCAACCCACGGGCCTCAGAGCTATTCCATGCGACCTGCGACCCTTAAGTTCAAATTTTACTTTTTTCCATTTTTTTTTTCGTGCCCGCATCCTTTAGCTGGTGTGCGCATGCGCCAAAAGCACCCTTCTGTTAGTTTTTCACGCCAATATAGGAATTTGTGTATTTGCGGCAAAGAAGAGCTGAAGGAGGAGGATTTGACGATCGTGCCGAAGAAGAGTTGACAAAGAGGGATTTCTCATTTAAAACGTGTACAGTACAGCATCTCCTGACTGCATTAACAGGTAAGCTAGAATAGACAGAGATTGTGCTGGAGAAAGGAAAAGAGTTGTGTAGTATAATTGTCAGCATGTAATATAATTGTCAGCATGTAGTATAACTGTCAGCATGCTACTCAACAAGAACTCTTGTCATTGAGCTTTCCCTTAGATTAGAATTTGGATTAGAAAGTACAGCTAGTAGCAAAATTAAGGTCAAGTTAAAAGCATACCACATTAGGACATATTAAAAGAGATGTAGTTTCAAAGTAATATACTGGATTTACTTTTTCACTGGAAAATACAATTGCAGTCATATAGCTAGCATTTTCTCTGCTCAGTGACCTGTAAGAAATAATATCTTCCTTTGTTGCTGACTTTAAGGCAGGGAAATAGACAGACAAAAAAGTAGATAGAATCCCAGAAATGGTGTTTCATTATCAGGCAAACCATGGTGCAATGTTAGAGGCAATTCTGGCAGTTAGTTCAACAGATTATGGCTAAGATTTAGTAATTAGCTGCTTTTTGTAGTTATGTGTACAGAGGTTTGATTTTTTCCACCTCTGTTTATCTACACAGGATAATTTTGAAAAAGCCACTTCCCAGACAGTGTATATGGGTTGATCCTGAAAATGGGCATCTTTGTCCAGTGGGTTTGTCCAGTTAAGAAATTAATTAAACAAAATATCCCAACTCTAAACTTCACAAGAGAGTCAGAGAAGCTAAATAAGAAAGAGGGCCTCAAAAAGATTAACAACATTTTATCCCCATTTTAAAGGTGACTAAGATAGATCAACTACCTGACATTTTAGCACTGAGAGTTAAAGATGCAAGTTACAAATAACCTTTATCCAATAGTCTTGGGTTTGAATCTTTGTATTTACCTGTGAGAACCATGTAACCTAGTAAGTTAGTGAATATGCTCTCATTACTCCTAAAAATATGCACTCATGTCTGATGAGACTAACAGCTTAACAAGTGGCTAAGGCAAATACCTAGCAAAGTCTGAATAGCACAAGGATAATGAATGGGTAGCACATTAGACCACTGCTCTAAAGTCTTAACTTTTGAGCAAACTAATCTCTTGATTCAGCCATGTTGGTATGTTTGAGTCTTTATTCCTGACATTTGTGGTCTCTTCTGTTGACCGAATATACTATTCTACATACTCTCAACCTGCGAACATCTGTCACTGTCTTAGTAATGTGAATGATTTCAGTGTGTTACTGTATGTCTATTCAGCACTACCAGCTTAGGAATTACATTACTGTGTATCATAATGACATTTATTATTGCTGAATTTACTATTACATGCCTGAATTTATAGCTGCCCTTCGGTGCGTATACTGCCACTTTATTGTTTCTTGTGAAGGAATTTCTTGTAACACAGATTAATGACTACTCTATGACATAATACATATATGGTTGTTTTTAACGTGAGTTGCCTGGATGTATAATCAAATTATTGTGGACACATTACTTCACTACCAGGACATCAAATCTTAAATTTTGCTTATGGTGAGTCAAACATGACCACCAAGTCAACAATGTAGTAAATAAAGTGAATAATTAATTTTTACTGTGGCTATGGCAGGCTGTATGGTATAAAAGGCAAAGATGATAAAGAACATGGAGAGCTAGATGAGAACTGCAAATAACTATTGACTGCTGCAGCTTTGTTTTATTCTGGATGGACCACAGGCACAGGGGTAGGATATATGCTTGTGATGTTGATGCTCTAGGTCTGAGTAAGGTGTCTGATAGTAAGCCAAAGTGAGGGCTAAGGAAAGAGCAATGAGGTTTTTGAATTCTTATATCATGTAGGGGTGTCTGTGTCCTGTGGTGCAAACCCCTTTAATGTTTCTCAAATGGAGACTATCAGTAGTGCCAGTTCCTTAGAAAGCAAGGCTGCATGAAGGAGTTATGCCATTTACATAAATCAAAGTTGCCACCATGCTGCACCTATTGTAAACCAAACTTTACAGCACTAAGCAGGCTAAGTTGGGGCATAAAAGGCTTAAATCTCTGTACTCATGAAATTCGCAATATCTTCCATAAAGCTAAAGGAAAGACAATGGGATAGCAATCAGATGTCTTGTTACATTATTGAGTTTAAAAAGTTCCATTTTCCTGTCTTAAGGTTTGACTAGGTTTCTAACCCATGATCTCTGACAACATTTAGCTGTATTACAATCAAGTTCATATCAACTGCTAAGTATTAGTCTGATGGTACAACTTGTAGCTCATATAATTTAACATTTTTTTATGTCCCGGCAATCTTACTGGATATCTCAACAATCAGAGTGATTTCTGTTGCAGAGAATGAGGGTATAATAATTTCATTGTTAACTACACTTTATGAATACATGTTATACTGTCAAACTGATCTGTGCCCTGCATTAGAAATGAAAGTGGGCCTTTTGTTGTAGTTTGACCTTTTTTGTGCCAATTCAGTGCCTGCCTATTGCAGTGAACAAAGAAGATGTGGTGTTTTGGGAAATCATGAATGATGCTTTTCACCCTTTGTGTCTGTAACATTTTTCATTAACTCCCTCATCTTTAGAAAAGGGCTTTATATTAACTTCACAGCTTGCTCTGTAACTCTGGAAAGTATTTCAGTTAACTCCATGTCTTTCTAAGCTCAGTATGAAAAAAATCAAATTAGTTGCCTATTCTTTAGGCCTGAGGTTGCTTTGTTAATTTCACTACTGACCCAGGAAACTATTGCCCCATTAGCTTGGCAAGTCTGATCTGTAAAGCCATGAAGCGTATTTTTATGGATCACATAAACAAGGACATAGGCAATCTCCAAGCACTTGACCCCACCCATTTCAGATTCATAAGGGGCAGATCTTGCCTGTTGAACCTGGTTGACTTCTTTGAGATTGTCACCAAGGCCCTGGATGAGGGAAATTCAGTACATACAGCTTTACCTTGACTTGGCCAAGGTCTTTGACACAATGCCCCACTCAGGCATCATCAAAAAGCTAACTCAACTTGGTGTAAATCCCTGTTTCGTCAGATGAGTGGCCAACTGGCTCACCAATAGGACCCACATGGTCAAAATATACACCACCACCTCCGACAGCAGACCTGTCACTAGTGGTGTTCTATGTGGATCTGTTCCGGGACCCCTACTATTTGGCAACTTGGTCCTTGGCCGCCGGATGACTTCTGGTCCATCCCCTCTGTGCTACCACCAATATCTGTGACGGTGTTGCTGCTGCTTGTGTTAATTTTACAGTTATTATTAAAGTACAGATGCCTCAGTCCTTACGTAGTTTCCCAAATTTGCAACCACAATATTGTGGAAAGTCCAAGCTGTTCTGGCTGGAACCAGCCAATTCTCGGATCCATCAAACGAAGTGCATCTCCTGATTGCACTCGCTTTTTTAATACACTCCAGTGACAAAAATTACTTGTCAAACACTAAAAGCTGTAAAAATAAGAAATAAAAGGAACAGGTTTCAGAATGTGACTGTCTGCCTAAGTATGTGTCCTCCCTGCAAGGCTGCGAGATGGTCTGAAACTTGTTTGTTTTTGTTTTTTCCTTTGATGCTTTACTCAAAGTGTAGAACTGCGTTTGTCTAGTTTCTTGACTAAAAATGCTATTATCTTGTGTATTCTTTAGTGCAGCTGTCACACTATATAAAAATAAAGTACTGTGCTTATTTGGTCACACCAACTTTCATTATTGTTGCAGCTCCCCAACAACAGCTCTGCATATTTTGTGTCTTGCTGGATGTGTCTGACCTTTTTTTTTAATTGTTTATGGAAGTGTAAAATGGGTATTAATTAAAAGGGAGGGATTACTCAAGTTTACTAGTGAGATGTTCCGGACTGTACTGTGTGAAATGCAACTGTATATGTATTTTTCAAAGCACATGAAAAAGCGAATGCATGAGAGGAATAAAATGTCTGCATCTACAAAAGACTTTTAATAAACCAGTCCTGGATGTTTTGCAGTGCTTGATTTGCTGCATAGTTTTGTACACTTTTAAATGAAAATTATTTTGGTTGTGCTCAGTTTGAGAATACCACTGATGAACCTTCTTTCATCTTCAGACCAGCCTCACCAGACAGCAGTGCAAAAGCAACAAATCTTGCCAGTGTCAGATGTAGTCATGTCTTGAATAATTTCAGGGACAGATTCCAAAGCTAGAAATATGCCTTTCCAAAGGGATGCTCAGGTTGAGAATACCACTGATGAACCTTCTTTCATCCTCAGACCAGCCTCAGCAGATAGCAGTGCAAAAGCAACAAATCTTGCCAGTGCCAGATGTAGTCATGTCTTGAATAATTTCATGGATGGATTCCAAAGCTAGAAATGTGCCTTTCCAAAGGGGTGCTCCGTTTGAGAATACCACTGATGAACCTTCTTTCATCTTCAGGCCAGCCTCACCAGACAGCAGTGCAAAAGCAACAAATCTTGCCCGTGCCGGATGTCTTGAATAATTTCAGGGACAAATTCCAAAGCTAGAAATGTGGCGACATACCTACTGCAATGGAACTTGAAACAGAAGAATACATGAGTGCTTTGGATGACATATGGACATTAAGATAAGAAACCAGCAAAATCAGAGGTATGATCTCATACAAATTGAAGGGGTCGTACCTGTTAATTTATTTTTTATTTTTTTTTTTTTACAAATAAACTAAGATGTTAGAGTTAACTGTTATTTTATGAATTAGAATGAGAATTTGAATTTTAGGGCAAATATTAGGCATTTATTCATTGTTCAAATGTACCTACAATACAGCCATGGGGGTTGAATTTGGTCGCCTGCGACAGCGAAACAGCTAACTATATGATATATTTTACATGCGGCCCCAAGACAATTTCTGTTGACTCAATGCGGCCCCTGCAAGTGAAAAGGTTGGACACCCCTGCTGTAGAGTATCATGGGATAAATTAATACTTTCTACAGAATGGAAGGGCATGGGACTCCCAGTTTTAGAGAATTCCTTCAAGGTAGCCCAAGTAAAGTTGTTATACTTATTGCAGTTTTAACCATATGCAACAAAGCTAACTCCTATGCAAACTTGGTGATGGTAGAATGGGAGTACCAGCATATCCATCAGATGGGAGATGCACACATATGTTTTTATAGTTGCTTTGTGGAAAGCTTGATGCACCCTTGGATAAGGACCACTTGTTTGGAGTAAAAGCAGAAGAGGTACTTAAAAAGGTGGAAGACAAAGCAAAATCTATGCAAACAGTAAAATATTTCCTTCAGGTACAACCTCCTAGGTTCAGCAGGAATTTTCCCTCAAAACACTGATCCTTTCCTGCACCTAGCAGACTGGGACAAGGTAAGCCCTGCAGGGACAGACCACCCAGACTCCTATCCCAGGGACAGCAGAGAACCAAACAATGGACCACCTCCACTCCAAAGGCAGGGAGTTCTAAGCCATCCCTCTATGACAAAAACTCTCAATGACTCCCTCCCCCTCTTTTCACTCACCAAAAACTAGGAGGAAGGCTCTCCCTCTGCAAAGAAAATTGGCTTTCTGTAACAAAGGACCAATGGGTCTCAAAGATCATTTTTTAGGGATACAAATTCTCCTTCAATGAACTCCCAGTTCCAAGAGGGTACCCAGACGTACCTCCAAATCAGTGGGCAGAGGCATTGAAATAAGTCCAAACTCTCATATCCCAAGGGCCAGTACAACCTGCTCCCTCAGATCAAACAGGCAAAGGCTTTTATTCCAGACTATTCCTTGTTCGCAGAAGAGAGGGCATTTGGTGCCCCATCCTGGATTTATACATTTTGAACACCTTCCTGGTGGTCTCCAAATTCAAAATGCTAACTTTGCAGCAGTTGCTGCCTATGCTGACAAAAAAATGTCTGGTTAGTTACCCTAGATCTAAAAGATGCTTACCTCCACATCCCCATAAGGGAATCCTGCAGGAAATTCCTTCGCTTCAGAGCAGGCTCACAACACTTTCAGTTCTCTGTGCTACCCTTTGGCTTATCTACTGCTCCCAGGGTATTCACCAAATGTTTAGCCCTGGCCATAGCTTTTTGCAGACAGAAAAATATACAAATTTACCCTTATCTGGATGACTGCCTCATTCAGGCAGATTGCAAAGAAAAGCTCCTCAAGGACCTCCTCTTTGTCAAAACCCTCCTAACCTCCTTAGGGTACACCATCAACAAGAAGAAATCAAAGCAAACACCCTCCAGGGTGGAGGATCATTTTCTTAGTAGCACTGCTGTACACAGCATCCCAAATGGCCTTCCTATCCCCAGAAAAGCAGAGCTTCCTGCCTCTCTATTTTACTCAGCTGGCTTCCAGAAGTCAGCTCACTGCGAGGAAGTTCCTGCAAGCTTTGGGGTACATGGCATCTTGCATCCTTCTAATTCCTCTGGCCAGGCTTCACATGAGAAAACTTCAGTGGTACCTAAAGAACCTTTGGTGTCAGCACTCTCAACCTCTAGAGACTTCTCTACCTCTAATCCCCTGTATAAGGGCTGAGTTTCTGTGGTGGGCAGGGGCCTGTGCCCAGAACAAGAGTCTTTCCTTCATCCTCTGCCCAATTGGGCAGACCATTACCACCGATGTCTCAGACATAGCTTGGGATGCTCACCTAGAAGGCAGGTGCACCCAAGGTCTTTGGGATGCCCAGCACCTTCCCTTACACATCAGCCAGAAGGAAATGATGGCAGTACAAAAGGCTTTGACATCCTTCAAACCCCATTTCAAGCCAGGGGGTTCTCCTCATTAAAACAGACAACACCACAGTAATGTGGTACATCAACAAACAGGGAGGGACCCAATCTTACCCTCTGTGCAGGCTAGCCATGAACCTCTGGCTGACAGCCTCTTTCATGGGACTACACCTGATAGCCCAATACCTACCAGGGATCAACATCACCCTGGCAGACCACTTAAACAGAAACTTACTGGACCCTCACAAATGGCAGCTCCACAGAAAAATCTTTTTACAAATCACTGAGGTGTGGGGGACTCCGGAGGTGGATCTCTTTGCTTCGCATCTCAACCATCAGCTGAAAAAATTCTGTACCAGGGAGTATCACCACCTAGCATGGAAGGTGGATGCCTTGACCTTCCCCTGGAACACCATCTTTTGTGTATGCATTCCCTCCTCTGCCTCTTATTCCCAAGGTACTGATCAAAATAAGGGAGGAGAGACTAAAGGCCATCCTCATTGCTCCAGATTGGCTCAGACAACATTGGTACCCCTTACTGCGCAGCCTGACATTACAGCCTTCCAGGCAGCTTCTCCTGATCTCAGACCTCTTAACTCAGGTGGGGGGGGGATGCTGCACCCAGACTTGCAGACTGTCAAAACTATCAGCATGGCTAATACTCTAAAGGCAAACAAGGGGCCCCTATTAAGCAAACAGGTCCTAGACATTATCACAGAGGCTAGAAGGCCCAGCACCAGAAAGTCATATGCAGGAAAATGGAAAAGATTCTGCTGCTGGAGCCAGTCTAGAGGGGACAATACCTCACTACTTTCCATCCCTCTTATCCTGGACTACCTAGCGGCGCTACTTAATAGTGGCCTCTCCTTCTCCTCTATTAAAATCCACGCCTCAGCCATTTCAGCTCATTTTGATACAGAACAGCCCCTGTTCTCCCATCCTTTGATTAAACAATTCCTCAGAGGGGCTTCTAATATCAGACCTCCCAGAAGGCCACCCACTCCAGCATGGGACCTGAATTATGTTTTGGAAAAAAATACTTTACCACTTTTCGAACCTGCTGCTTCAGCAGAACTAAGATACTTTTCCTGGAAGACTGCTTTTCTAATAGCTATCACCTCAGCCAGAAGGGTTTCAGAACTTCTGGTACTGATGGCCATTGAGCCCTTCATCGTGTTCAATGCAGAGAGGGTCTCCCTGAGGACTAATCCCTAATTTATGGCCAAGGTGGTATCTAATGTAACTCTCAATCAGGTCATACATCTACCCACCTTCTTTCCTAACCCTCAGAACAAGGGGGAAAGAATCCTGCACTTACTAGACATGCACAGACAGCTCAGATACTGTCTGGACCGTACTTAACCCTTCAGGAAACCAGACCATCTACTTGTCAGCTTTTCCCCAGGGGCAGAGGGGAAGCCCATTTCCAAACAAACCATTTCCAAATGGATATCACACTGTATCCATTTCTGCTACAGATTGCATGGGACCCCACAAGTCTAATTGAACCCATTCCACTAGGGCAGCCTCCACTTCCACAGCATTCCTCAGAGGAGTTCCCACCAGGGACATCCTGGAAGCTGCCACCTGAACTTCTGTCCATACCTTTACCAAGCATTACCACCTACCTCTATTTTCTAAGGCTAGGGGCAGGGTTTGCCTCTGCAGTTCTGCAGGGCATGCTGACCCATTCCTACGTCTCTTACTAATCCTACCAACCCTCTCCTCAGCTGTGGGAATCCTCCCACAGGTGATGACTGCAATAGTGAAACAAGAAGAACATAGTACAGTTGTGTATACTTACCATAAATGTAGATGTTCAAGTGTATTCACTGTTGCAGTCCTGGTTTCCCACCCTCCTTCCCCCTTATACCTTCTTTCTTTAGGGAGACATAAGTTTCTAATGGTGGCTTTTAGCCACCAGGACCACTTTACCATATTTACTTGGGCCTCTGACTGGTTAGGGCAAGAAAAACTGATGTAATGGTGTTGGCTGCCTTCCTTTATAGCACTGATGACCTGATGTCAGTCAGCAAGCGACAGGAGCCCATGCAGAAAAACATTGACTCTGGTATTTGGGCCGGTCGAGGGCTACCACAGCAGGGATAACCCACAGGTGATGACTGCAACTGGAATATACTCAAACATCTACATTTATGGTAAGTGTGCACAACTGTACTGACTGCTGTTGATAGGTAAGGGGTAAAATCAGTGCTGGGTGGTTCACTGATCAGCTGAGAGCTGTTTAAGAACTGCTCTGCTAGATAGCAGACACTTATAAGGTAAAATATATCTGTTAGCTCTTTTGTGTCTATAACTGCCAAGAGTAGCCATCTCTGTATGGTGGTGCACTACATGCAAACAAGAGCAAATCAGCTAATACAAAGAAAGCAATGAAAAAGCTCAAACTGAGCACTGCACCAATGAAAAAGCTCAAACTGAGCACTGCACCAATGAAATAGCTCAAACTGAGCTCTGAACCAGTAACCTTCAGTTAGATAGTCCAACTGTGCAACCTCCTGCCACAAGGGTACAGGGAGGATATCCAGAAGAAGATGTCCTGGTTTTTAGTGCTCAATCCTCAAACAGAACTGGACTCAGCCTGTCTGAATCCAATCTATACTATGGCCAACAAATGTGCAGCAACAAAATAAAGGCAGAATACTTTTTTTCTTAATTTTAATAGGCAACAGAGTAAAAATCAGAAAAGTTTTTCCTAAATTAAATGTAGCAACAGAATAAAACAGCAGAACAGATCTTTTCTTAAATAAATAAGTAAAAGCAGCAGTTGGTGTGAGGTCCAGTCAAGTGCAACAAATGCAGTAGTAAAATTGAAACTTAGCATTTGTAGTTCTCTGGGATAGTTTGGTATGATCAGAGGAGCAGAGGCTGATTGCCTAACACTCTGGAGCCTTTCTATGACAAATCACCAACCCGCACAAATGTGGTCTTTAAGTATAATACAACAGCAAGGCAGCTAATACAAAGAAAGCAATGAAAAAGATCAAACTTAGCCCTGCACCAATGAAATAGCTCACATGGAGCCCTGCACCAATGAAATAGTTTAAACTGCGCCCTGAACCAATGCATTTCAATTAGATAATCCTACTGCATGCTTCTGCCATGAGGGTCCTGATTTTTCGTGCGCAATCCTCAAACAGAACTGGATTCAGCTGGTCTAAATCCAATCTAAACTATGGCCAACAAAAGTGCAACAACAGAATAAAGGCAGAATACTTTTTTTTTTTAAATTAAATAGGCAACAGAGTAAAAATTAAATAGGCAACAGAATAAAAAGCAGCAAAGTTTTTTTTTCCCTAAATTAAATACAGCAAAAGAATAAAACAGCAGAACAGATCTTTTCTTGAATAAGTAAAAGCAGCAGTTGGTGTGAAATACAGTCAAGTGCAACACATGTAGTAGTAAAATTGAAACAGCATTTGTAGTTCTCTCAGATGGTTTGGTATGATCAGAGGAATAGAGGCTGATTGCAACTCTCTACAATAGCAAAGAAGCTAACACAAAAAAACAATGAAAAAGTTTAAACTGATCCCTGCACCAATGAAATAGCTCAAACTGAGCCCTGAACCAGTAACCTTCAGTTAGATAGTCCTACTGTATGCTCTTGCCATAAGGATAAGGTGGGAGGGTCTCCAAGAGAAGATGTCCTGATTTTTAAACTACATCAAGTTGGAAACACAAATGTCTCTCAATATTTAATGATTTCAGTCCTCAATTTTTTTCCAAAAAATAAACACAAATATTACGAGGAACAGACCAAAAATATGAGGTCAAATATGAACATTCTGTAAAATTCTGGATAGTTTATGGATATCATGGGAAGATTTTTAATATATTTTCCTCACATTACAATTCAGCACAGGCAGCTTCTCAAAGAATTGTTTGAAGTATGAAATATTTCCATTGCTGTTTCAAGCTGATGAACGATGCCTACTTGTGTGTTATTTGGGGTCTCTGTTTTGTACAGCTGGTCACTGTGAGTATACTTGGCTCCAGGGTCACACATATTTCTGCAGCTTATATTATGAATTTCAGTAAAAATGTTATCAGAGAACTAGCTTCAGGGTGATGGGATTAAGAACAGGATTGAACATTTCATAATTCAGTATACATTCTTTCCCTTATGTTTAGAAGTACAGTTTTTCCATCCTTGGTCATAATGTCTTCATAAGGTCTATGACTAATGAAACTACAGTTAAAAACCATAATAGTATCTTGTTGATTTATGCCTGAAGTATTTCTGAGTTATTTATTATGCTTCTGTTCCCCAAATTATGTCAAGAAACAATGCTATGCACTTTAGGGATACAAGGAAGTTGTAGGAATGCATAGTCATTAAGCTTTACTTCAAATTATAAATCATACAAGGGCAACATCCACAAAAAAATATTTAACCTTCTTTCCGATATCCTTACTCAAATACAATGTTTGACAAATGAGGAAAGGCATCAGTGTTGACATATAAAAGTGGTTGCCTCTTTCTTAGCTATTATATCAGTGAAAATGATGACCCGATGCAGCCATCAGATATGTGAACTTTGTATAAAATTCAGGTCATTCTGAATTTCCAAGAAATGCTTCAGCAATGCATATCAGATGTGACAGTTTGACATATAATGCTTATTTTGTCTTTTTCTAGGCTGATACCAAATTGCAGAGGAGACTGCATGTCTTACAGTGACTGCCATCCTGTAAGTATTTCAGCTGATATTACACTGATTGTGCATTTAATAATGTACACAAAACACCAATCTGTAGAGAGAATTTTCTTATTTTATCCAGTAAATCATCCTAAATGAAGAGAAAATCAAGCATCTTAATTTTCAACAGGTCACAAAGGGACCCTTGACTAGGGGAAGGGAACTTGAGTAATGCTTGACAACATCATTGTGACTTTGGCTGCATTTGAAGTAGCACTTCAGATTACTATTCAGAAATACTTAATACGTGGTAAAAGAACACTTGGATTTTAAAAACAGAATGCGCAAATTACTTGGTACCGAAACTATATTCCCATTTGAAAGGACAGAAAAGACACACTTCAGTAATGTCTCTTATTGCAAAATCAGAAAGCTGATAGCACTGTACATCCTGAATTGTAGTGCAGCATAACATACATAAAACCCTCAGCTGTGAACATACAGACAGACTTAAGTCACTTATCAGTGACTGCAGCTAATCTGGAGTGGGAGTCATATTTCTAATAAGAAAAAAAACATTGGATGTTTCTGAAACTGATTCAATATAAACAGCTGAAAAGATTTACAGAAAGATTAAATTAAGCTCTTCAGTGGATATGTGCAAGAAAATCAGAAACACTAATAAGAAAAGTATCAGTGGCGTATTATGTTCGGAAATATATGAAAGGTAAGCACTGCGATTAATGTAGAATGTTAGCAGAATTTTAAAGCAGACACTGCTATTAAAAAAGCAGATCCAAACTTAATTTTATATAATATATACATGCACACATACACCGCACACACGCACACACACACACACACACACACACACACACACACACACGCGTGTGTGTGTGTGTACGCACATGGATGTTATTCCTGTTCATCGAATTGGCTGCTGATCGATGCAGAGAATGACTATAAAATGAGGTTGACTGTTCCCTGCATCAAAATTGTAACATTTTGAATGAATGGAACATAGAATGTTTGGGGGCCAAGTTAAATGTGGGTTTGGGAAAAGTACAAAACCTTTAGATATTCTGAAAGTTTTGGCATTAGGCAGTAACAGTGTTTCTGCAAGTGTAGGCGGGTTAGGCTAAATTTAATGTGGGGTATAGTTCTAGTGTAGTGTACTTGTGCTAGCGTGCGCGTGTGTGTGTGTGTGTGTGTGTGTGTGTGTGTGTGTGTGTGTGTGTGTGTGTGTGTGTGTGTGTGTGTGTGTGTTTGCTCAGGCTGCCTAGATTAGTGTTATGAAAATGTTTTTTGAAAGGTAAGCTACAGAGGCAGGGTTATAGTCAGGGTTAGAAGTTATTAGTAAGATGGAGCAGGGGGTTTGAAGCTTATCTTTTCCTCAAGATTATTATTATTTTTTTTGTTTGCTTTTTTGTAGCTAAATGTGTTTGGAATTGCCAGAATTCCAGTATGTGGATGCAGTTGTTTATCCAACACATGGATCCCAGGCTCTATTAAGAAAATGTTACACTCAGCTTAAAGGAGGAGAAGGAGTTGCAGCTAAGTCTAATGAAACAGAAGTGTGACATCTTGTGTGTGGAGGATGGGGAAGGAGTATGTCTTTAAAAGTAGCTTGTATCTTTAAATTCTCACAACCATTAGTGAGGAAATTGGTTGTATTAGGCAGAATAATGAGACAATAATTATCTCTTTTTGGTGAATAGAAGGCTAAAGATTGAAAAGAGAAGACTGGGAAAGTTGATTCATCCACTGGGAAAATCTTTGTTTTCTGGTTCCTGGAGTTGGATGCCCTAGTCAGAGCCTATTGTGGATTTAGCCTGAAGAAGGATTTTGGAAGGGTTGTGAGAGACTAAGCCTGTGTGAAGCAAAACTGGTGGAGTTACCCTAAAGACTGTGATCCTTACCTGTTAGGTACTGTAAATAAAGTAAAGCTGCTGAAATTAACTGTGGAAAGCTGAATGGCTGTTTTTTTTATACAACACTAAATAAACTATAAGTAAATATTTCTGCCTCCAGTGTATTTTATAAAGTTGGCATCTACTGCAAGAAGGCATTATAAGCGTAACACTTTTCTTATTTCCTCTCCATTCTTAGTTTGTAAAATTTGTCCCTGATGCGCTGTCACATGTGATTCACTGAAAATTCAGGCCCAGCTACTTTCAGCTATCACAAAGATGCCCTTTGAATCCTAATCTGTTGAAAGATTACTGAACCAAAATAAAAGCTTTATACAGGTTTTAAGTGCTCTTGCTTGGTTTCTGTGTGTGTATGTGTGTGTGTGTGTGTGTGTGTGTGTGTATATATAATATATATATATATATATATATATATATAGACAGACATAGATATATGTAGACACACATCTACATGTATGTATGTATTAAGTAATATGCTTATATGTAGTGACACATTAATTACAGAAAAATAACACAGTGATGCAATCTTTCACAGACTTCTAGCAACAACATTAAAAAAAACGACATGAGACTGACATTTGCCACATATGTGGATGCCATTAAAGGAATCTGCCAGCTACAGATTTACACAAATATTTTCTGTATGTCAGCTCTTCTCCATGAATTTCCTTTAGTTCATACATATTACACATGGACACTACAAAAAAAAAAAGACTGAGAGACTGTAACTTTCACACACACGACTTTTGTAAGAAAGGATGAAGGATTAATAATGCTGCGTAAGACAGTACAATGTACTGTACCAGCTTCCCACTGTATAGTACTGCATGAGAGAGTACACAGGGAAATTAGGTTCTAGAAGGAGGCAGAAGTAAAGATGTCTGTTATGCAAGGAAGAATATAGCAGCATTCACAGTTACTCATAAAGAACATCAGTCCTCATAAACATGCCTTATATATTTATCATACTACCTTGATCCTGATAAACCCCTTCCACATCAGTGCTTACAGAAGTAAATCAGTTACTACCATAAGCCTGGCAAATGACACAGCTGTCCTTTTGTCTAGACTTCTCGAAGCTTCTCTCTGCCCTGGCTGGAGACATTTATAAACTAATCTGATTGTATTCCATAATTTCTGCAACAGGGAAATAAAAATAAACGTACATATTACAAATACATTTTTGCTATTTCCATTGCTGTGAAATGTTTTGGTGCAGTTATAATGCAACTGCTTTATTTATTTATTTATTTTTAGCCAGGTGTTGGAAGCCATTTGGAAATTTGTATTAGTTATTCTTGTGACAGAAGGTTAATTACTGCCATTTTTCTAAGCCTCTGAGCATTACTGTCCCTTTCTGTTCTGCTTGCTGGTTAGTTCTTTTGTTTCCTTTGTTTTATTATTTGCTATTTATGGCATGGCTGAGTGGTAGTCGTGCTCAGTACAGCCCCACTATTGTTGTAGGCTAAATAGTGGGCAGTGAACACATTTTTTTCCCCTTGCTGTCAGAACCCCCAACCATAAATTGTTCCTCTGGATGGCTGCTGGATTGTGCTCAGGGTACCATTACCTTGTACTTACCATTGTTACACCTCTCTAACTTATTTCTAGCCTCACTGAGAGCATCAGAGTGCAACATGTCACTTGTTGACACCACTGACAGCTGTCACTGGTGCGTCAGCTGCTAGCAATTATGCCACAAGCACTACCTCTCCTCCAAATGGTCTTCAGAAGCCCAAAGCTGCTTTATTTTGGTCTAAAGGGCCCATACCTGTTCTTTATTGCTCATAGTTACAGCCACTAAATGGAAGTGACTATGCGTTTTCTGCAGTGCAAACTTAACCTTAATTACTTCATTTAATTACATATACTTACTCTTTGAAGACAGTGTACTCTTCCATAAGAAAGCTTGCATAATTAAGTTCCACCCTATTTAATTGTATTTACATTTTCTGAATCACTGGACTAAGAGGGTCCACCAGATTGTTTTTCTTCTCCTCAGGCATTGTAGTAATTGCCTTATGCTCACAGATAAGGATCTATTACTCTACACTAATAATCCTGTTTGTGAGAGATGCAAGTATTTAACAGTTGTGGAGGCTTCCCTCTGGCAAAAATATGGACTGTGAGCAATACACACTACTACCAGATTCTAAAATGTCTTATGCTCTGGCTGTAAAAAAATCCCTGCCAAAGCCTCCTAGACCCTTGACAACTAGGTCTCAGCAAAAAAAAAAACACCACCATGTCATCATCAGGCACATTTTAAACCAATAGTCAATCCACTTGAATTCATTATAGCAGGCCTAAATAAAATGTTTTAGTGTTCGATGAGTCTGTAGTCTGGTATGCTGATTCGCCACTCATTAGGCTAGACAAAGACAGGCTAACAGTTTTCTGATACCAGGATCTCTGATGTCTGAAGAGCCCTTAAGGCCCTTTCAGCTAACAAATATGACTATGACAAAGTTGTGGTCCACGTAGGAGTAAATTTCTTGGGATGCACAACCCTAAGCGATTTCTAGAGAGATATCAGAACACTCTATGCATATCACAAATGCAGACAAGATACTGGTCCTCGGTGTGTTATCCTCCTTTCCCAAGAATGATGTCTACATACAAAGAAAAGATAATTATCTGTAACAATTGGCTAAATGCTTGTTGACTTCCTTGAGTTTCCAGTATATGTCAGCATGGGATGAGATGCTTTGCAAAGGATAGTCTGTACCTCTAACTCCTGGGCATCCTCATACTTGCTAAAGTCCTTGCTGGTTTTGTAGTGCCTTTTATAGGCAGAATCCAGGTAATGAACATCCCAAAGTAACTAACATATTAAAACAAAAAAAAAATGATCACATTAAGATGCTCAATGCAAGAAGTCTCAACAACAAACTGCCCAACCTTGAGGGTTTCCGGCATTTGGAACCTACACACATTTGTGTAATTATTGAAACTTGGTTTAAATGCATAGAAAAGCACTCCACCCATACCAGGGTTTGGCAACTACCTTACTGTCATGCCTGATAGCAACTATGGTGGTGTTTCTTAGGAACCATATCTCCTCCAGACAGATGCCCACAGACCCACAGATGGACCTCATTGAACTCAGAATTACAGTAAACATCATGCTATGTTTCTAAACATAGTCAGTGACCTTCCATAAACAAGAATTGCATTTTCTGGGAAACTTTAACTATCTCCTCAATAAGCTGGAATTGCCATACCTCCAATGTAGGGTATGTCCAGACTTACCTAGATGTAATAAATACTAAATACACAGAAATGTACACCACCATGTACATACTGGACACGCTCCACTTAAAGAATTCCCAATTCCTCCGAGCTACACTCTCTGGGGACTTAAACTTTGTTATCACAATAAACAGAACATGCTGGAGAGATAGATTCCTGTCCCAGAGACTTCCCATACTCTGGAACAAACTACCTATCTATATCAAACAAAGCTCCTCATTAGCACTCGTCAAGAAAAATCTTGATGACTGGATGGGAGATAGGAAATTCACCCCGGGGATTACTTCTATGGCTCTGCTCGACAGGGGCACAGGAAAATATTTTCTTGGGTGGCGAAAGCCAGGGTACCTTTTTGGCTAGGCTTATATAGGCCCTAGGGCCAATAGCCTAGTACTTACCTATGATCCTATTTACCATATTATACTAGCATATAAACAGCTGCATAGATACAGCTGTACCCAGCAGGACAAACCCCAGAAATAAATCCACATGATGGAATGATAATATCAACAAACTTTATACTGTACTCAGCTTTCTTTAGGACAGTTGTTGAATATAATACCCCTATGGCATGTATTTGTCCAGACACATGCAACAACTGGAATGCCCACATACCTTACTAAAAGAGTACAAGGCCTAAATAACATGTCCCACATGGACTGACTCAAAAACCCTGTCATACTACTCAGTATCCTACAGACTGCTAAGAGGTGACCTGTGTCTTGCACACAAGGCATCGTCCAACCCATTCTTGACAGATTTACTGCACATAAGCAAATCAAATGGCATCAGAAATACTTGTTCTAGGAATCTAAACCTCTTCTGCAACATCAACATAATGGTTTGGAGGGATAAGTAAATTTTGCAGTGGATACTGCTGGTGTGGAGCAGACTCCCTATCCACATAAAGCAAAGTTCATCCCTGCCTATTTTCAGGTGCAACTTAGATCAGTGGATGGGAAACAGAAAATGTACCCCAAGACTGCTCCTTGTACTACTAATGGACAGAGGCAGCTCCTAGATGGTTTTTTCCCATTCATGGGTCCCCTCAAATTATCTATGGTATGATCTGAGTTATTCTTATTAGAGTTAATATATAATTATTGACCATGGGACACGTAAGACCAATCTATAACCAAATAGGATAGGTTAAATTCAACCACAAGAAGAGAAATTGGGTCAGCTTAAAATTGCCCGCAAGGGCAGGTAGCCTGGTACTTACCTATGAACCTATAAAAATTCACTTGACCATATTGTTTACAAACCCACCGGAACACATAATATTCTAGACCTGGTCCTTATAAGTTTACTGTTTTCATGTACTATTCCCCTGGTATCCCCTTCTGTAGTTAAGTTAGATTATAAACTACAGACTATGACCTTCAAACTCTCTATCTCCCTTGAGTCCAGTATCTTGGAATTCAAGAATTCAAATGTACTAACTTCAAGTTATATGATGAAGTTTCAAAATTCACTTATAGCAGCAACAGCTCAATGTTGCCACAGAAGGTAGTTTCACAAATAAGTTCTACGCCCACCCAAATAAAGGTGTAGAACTGGTAGTCCCAACCCAATCTGAATATAATGGGAAATTCAAAAACTGGATTACCACCAATAATAAAAGAAAGAAACTCTCTAAATTATTTAGCATATCAAAAAACCTTCATACCAAGTGTAATATCAGAAATATTACTAAAAGTCTAAAAATACTCTTAGGTCTACTAAAGCAGTCCATGAACTTAGGTTAGCATTTGAATCTAATGACAATTGCATATCCTTTTTTTAGCTATGTTAGGCAAATGAGAAATAACACCCAACATTGCTCTAACTTCATTCAAAATGGTACTACCTTTACTGACTCAATAGACTTTAACAACATATAAGCAAACATTCAATGTGAATTTTCTCCCAGAGACGACCAGTGAAAGTCCACATATCCCTGAATCTCTCAACCCTGTTATCACTAAAAGGTGTATACTGAAGGTACTTTCCAAGACCAAAAATACTTCCCTCCATGGGACATAATAATATACCTGACTGTTTAATAAACAACATTAAACAAGCAGATCCACTCCTTAAAACTGTTTAACCTGAGTTTAGCCATAGGATTTGCCCAGCAGGTCTGTTGTACAGCAGTAGTGATACCACCCCTCAAGGGGGGCCCTGCCACTGACACTGGAAAGTATAGGCCCATACATTCGATGTACTAAAAATGGGCTCCTATTAAATGCATCAAAGTGCCATATTGTCACTTTGCTTGACAGCCCCTGACCCAGCACCCCTATCATATAGCATAAACTACACCCCACTTCAAAATGAGAATGTTATTAGGGACCTTGGTTGATAATTCTCTCCCCTTTAGTCATCATTTAATGACAGTAGTCAGGAATTCTTTCTACTTCAGTTAATTGCCAAGGGAATACTATCCAGCCTAAAGAGGTCATTGTTCCCTAATACTCAGCATTGATTAAGCCAATTATTGAATGTAACACATGCTTCAAGATGGACATATCAAACAATTAAAGAGACCCCAGACCTAAAAACCCTAACCTACCAGGAAAGACTGGAAGCACTATTGACTTATTCAGTATCTTAGAGACTCCTAAGGGATAATCTGTATCTTAGAGACTCCTGAGGGATAATCTGTGCCTTGCCTTCAGTGACATTACGGATCCAGTGGTCCAGACCCAGGGATCCAAATCTTCACCAGCAGATATATAAAGTAGTTTAAAAGAGATAGCTTCATTATGCAGTGTCTCTCCCACATGGGGAACAGGCACTCTCTGTAAATCAAGAAATGTGATACACTATCTTCCTTCAGACATGACCTGGATAATTGGATAGGTACTCAGAAATTCACCCCAGGCTTCACTGGTTTAACCCTCCATGAGAGAGGAGGTACAGGTTAAGGATGGGTACTGTTAAAGTGTGAATTGTGGATTTAGTATCGAAAGTGTGAATGATGGCGAGACTCGGTTTCATTGTATTTTCTTTTGATTCCTATGATAGTGCTGATGATGTCATGCCTGGGTTAGAAGGACTGAAATCTATTGCTTAGATAAATAATAATAATAAAATACACACCACAAACAACCTATGAAAAAGTCTGATCCAAAGGCTGTATTGTATACACTGAGTGACAAGAGCACTCCAGAATATACCAAACAATCACTAGTACAACCATTCAAGCAGCCACTTCTCATGCTGGGTACTAGTGTGCTGTACCACAGCTCAGTTAAAGACCAGTGCAGTAAATGCTCTACACTGCAACTTGTGTTTTCATCCCTTTTCTCAGCCGCAGAAAAAAAATATATACATAGAGCTGCACACAGAGCTCAGAACCCCTTTTATCTATAGAACAGTTCCAACCAAAGTAAGTAATTTGAATAAACAAAATAACACAAAATTCTGTTATCCTCAACCTGTCAAAAAGATAAAAATTAAACTTTCACCTTGTGAGCAAAGTCCCACTAACTGTCCCTGGAAATGTCACGTTAAAAGATAAGTTAATATAGCTGCAATAGGTTAATAAATATCCGCCTGTACTATGTGGTAGCCAACAACTAAATCCTTATCACTCAGACCATCTGCTTGTACAAACCAATTTTCTGCTACTGAATATACATTTTTGCAGTGTGTATCCTATAGCAGTGTATAAAAGAAGCTCCCAAGACAGTTGTAGGCCACCCAAGCTGAGTTTCTAATTAGGATTATTCTTGGATTGAGTCTACTTAGGCATATACATGTCTACTAAAATAGTGAAAGCTGTCAGTGAACACCACCTTAGCTGTCAATGAATCAGGGACAAATCCAGAAATAATCATGGACAGTCTGAGACTCACTTAAAATATTAGTCCTATTAACTTGAGACAATGAAAGAATAAGCAAATGTGAATTAAAATACAATTTCTCAAGCAAAATAAGTCTTTAACACTAATTATTATCATTATTTATTAAGTGTAATTCAGCACTTCATCTCCAAATATTAGAGTTAAAATTTGAGTCAAAATCGGGGACAGTTCAGAGCTATGAACACTACTGCACATTGTTTTTTTTTTTTTTTTTTTTTTTTTTTTTTTTTAGTGGCCATGCACATATTAATATTCATCATCTGATGTATAGATATGCTCAATTAATATTAATGAATTGATGACAGTGGCTGTTATCACTGTTGGCAAATCATTCAATGTTTTACTTGCCTGTATACTGCATGCTGAACAAGTTGTGCGTCTGCATTTGTGGAAGCGAAGTAAAAAAGGACTATGAATCACTAGACTGGTATTACTTAAAATCAGCAGCTGCAAAATAGTCAGTCAATATGGAGTAGGAGGAACAATAAAGTCATAATCTCTAGGAAATGGAGAAATGACAGATGAAAGATTAAAAGCAGTGAATCAAGTTGGTTTCAATCCCTTAAAATAAATAAATAAATAAATAACCAAGCAGAATGATCTTTTACCTGTACCTTATTATGTGTATAAACCCAAACCTGGAGTGCTTTACATAGGTTCATAGGTAGGTACTAGGCTATCGGCCCAAGGGCCTACGTAAGCCTAGCCAGCCAGGTACCATAGATTACGCCACCCAAGAAAGTTATTTTCCTGTGCTACTGTCCAGCAGAGACACAGAAGTGATCCCCGGGGTGTATTTCCTATTTCCCATCCACTCATCAAGATTTTTCTTGAAGAGTGCTAATGAAGAACTTTGCTTGACATAGATGGGTAGCTTGTTCCAGATTATAGGAAGTCTCTGGGACAGGAATCTCTCCCTCCAGCATGTCCTGTTTATTGTGGTGACAAGGTTTAGGTCCCTAGAGCGTGTAGCTTGGAGGGATTGGGATTTCTTTAGGTGTAGCATGTCGAACAGCTCTGGGTTTGACATAGCTTTATATGTTAGGCAGAGATCACCTCGGAGTAGGCGATATGCTACAGAGTAAAACTGGAGTTTTTTGAGGCGGTCAGTGTAGGGTATTTGTTTGAGGCCAGTAATCCTCTTTGTGAGGTACTTATGTGGCCTTTCCAGCTGCTGCAGATGTCTTGTGAGATACATTCCAAAAGGGCCGTTGTACTCTATAATGGGTCTAATGAGTGATGAGTAGAGGGGAACAATGACCTCTTTTTTCCTGGATGAGAGCCCTTTTATGATGAGGTGTGCCACGTAGAAGGACTTCCTGACTACTGTGGTGATGTGACTATCAAAGGAGAGACTACTGTCCACCTGGGTCCCAAGGTCTCTTATCACACATTCAGTGTTAAGTAGATTGCTGCCTATGTGGTAGTTCATGGGTACAGAGTTTTTACCAAAGGGGATGGCACTGCACTTTTTGGCACTGAGCTTGAGGCCATGGCTCTGACACCAGGCATCTGTCTCAGTGAGGCCCTTCTGTAGGATGTCCACATCATTTGGGGACTTGACTATGGCTCCTAGTTTGCAGTCATCTGCAAACGTCATCAGCCAGAGGCCTTCTGTGTTAGCCTGTACTTCAGAGGAGTAGATACCAAACAGGTGAGGTCCCAGGACTGAACCCTGTGGCACTCCACTTGTCACTGCCTTGAGGTCAGATGTGGAGTCTGCAACTTTTACAGTGTGGGTTCTGTCAGTGAGCCAGTGGGCAACCAATCTTATGACATAGGGATTTATACCTAGTTTAGTGAGTTTAGCTATAATTCCAGAATGGGGGATGGTGTCGAAAGCCTTGGCGAGGTCAAGATAGGCTTTGTGAACCACCTTACCCTCTTCCACGGCTTTGGTGACTGCCTCAAAGAAGTCTATCAGGTTCAGGAGGCATGATCTGCCTTTCACAAACCCAAACTGGATAAGATCCAGAGTTTGGAGGTTACCAATGTCTTTGTTTATGAGTTCCATGATGATACGTTCCATGGCCTTGCAGGCCAGGCTCGTCAGGCTAATAGGTCGATAGTTCCTGGGATCAGTGGTGGCTCCCCCTTTGTGGAGTGGGATAACAGTTGCTGTGCGCCATTCAGTGGGCACAAAGCCTGATGCAAGGCTATTATTGAATATGGTGCTTAAGTGGGGAGCCAGTTCGTTCTGAAGTTCATGTAAAACGCAGCCTGGGATGTTGTCCGGTCCCATGGATGCTGTGTTTTTGGCTTTAGCGAGTGCAGCTTTTACCTGCATAGTTGTGATTACAGGAACTCTGCATTCTTCCTGTATAGATATGGGCCCTTTAGGGGGTGAGAGGGGGGTAAAGTTAGCACTGAACCGATCTGCCAGGATGGTGGCAATATCAGTTGGTTCTGTAATTTCCATGCGTTTGTGCTGTAACTCAGAGCAGATCTGGGTGTTGCCATCTAGATTCTTGATATAGCTATAGAATGCTTTGTGGTTGTCCTTGGATTTAGTGGTGATTTTGTTTTCGTAGCTGGCTTTGGAGGATCTTATAAGAGATCTCAGCTTCTTACTGAGGCTGACCAGGGAGCTCCTCCATTCATGGGATTTTACTCTCTTTTGCAACAGTTTCTTCCTTCTGTTGTACAGTTTGTTTATGGCAGGGGACCACCAAATTGGCTTCCTTTTTTTGGAGGATAGTGTCTTGGTTCTGTTTGGGATAGCACAATCCATGCACTCTTGTAAGTACTTATAGAGTGCATTTGTGTACGATTCAGAAGTTGTAACGGTATTGTCCATCTGCATGGGTATCATGAAGTTCACCACTTCTGTCTTAAGAAGCATGAAGTTGACTTTGGAGAAATTCTTTACTGTAGTTTCCTTAATGGGTGGTGGGGGTGGGATGTGGATATCAAGGGTGACTAGCTTATAGTCGGATCGGACCAACGAGGAGTTGACTTCAGGTGTGGAACACTGGTCACTCATGTTGGTAATGACTAGGTCTGGGATATTGTTGCCCCTGGTGGGGGTGTGGATAAGTTGATCTAGGGCATTGGAGTTTATGAATTCCAGAAAGCGTTGAGCTAAGGAGTTGGTACACGAGTAGTTTTCTCAGTTAATGGTGGGGTAGTTGAAGTCACCCATTATTAGGATGTTTGGTTGAACCCTGATATTTTCCAGTACATCAAGAAAAGAGGAGTGGGAATCCTGGGGCATGGTGGGGGATCTGTAGCAAGCTACAATTTGGATTGCAGTTTTTCCCAGAGTTAGTTACACTTGGATAACCTCAGATGCATTATGCTGAGCAACTAGCCTGGATGTGTGGATATCCTTAATGAACATAATGGTTAAGGTATTTACCTCACAGATATAAGGTAGGGTTTGATACCGACTTCTTGCTATTGGCTATGCTTGTAATAGTCTGCAGACTGAGAGTCTAATCTCTCTCAGAATGTCAAAAGGTAACCACATATTACATTTTACATTTCTGTCACTGAACAATCTAAGTGCAAATGTGCAGCAAACTGAAAATATTCATATTGAATGGGGCTGACCCCATCCCAAACAAAAATTAAAACAGAAAACAACACATTAGCTGTATCTTAATATCTTTGTAAACTTACACTCTCACTCTGTGTATGTATGTGTGTGTGTGTGTGTGTGTGTGTGTGTGTGTGTGTGTGTGTGTACGCATGCGCGCGTGTGGTGTTTGTGTGTGTGTGTGTGTGTATATATATATATATATATATATATATATAGATAGATAGATATAGATCTATAGATATAAACAATGAATAAGCTACACATTTCAGACTTAACAAACTGTAAGCCTACTGAGTGAAAGATATTAGAGAATAAAACTGAAAGTAAGTAAGGCACTTCAGCTATAGCTGGCCTGATGGTGCAGAGGCAGAGCACCCATATGTGCCACTTGGGGCCTGAGTTTGGAAACAGATTCATAGGTTTATGGCTTATGTAGGTTTGTAAGTCATTACAAGGACTCTGGTCCAGGGGACCATTCAGGAGCCTAGCCCAAACTCCCAGTTGCTGGTTAAGTGACTTTGTCACGTCATGCATTAGGCACATGAGGGCTAAGGGAATCAAGTGTTGCACCACAGGAACTACACCTTACAACCTTAACCTTCTTCATCAGTTGGCCACTGCTAAGGTTAGCCAAGGTGGGCGGGGGACAAGATGAAGCAGCTGATGTCCACCTCTCTGTGGAGAAAACAGGAAATGTATTGCATGGGAGGCCTCTGTTGTAGGCAGAAGCCTTGCAGGAAATTTCAGGGAAAGGGGTGTGTCAGTAGTGTCTTGACATTATTCCACTAGCCATTCCCACAACTAGGGTCACTGGACAACCACCACAAGAGTGATGGCTGCCAATTCCATGCATGCAACATACATTTAGATCCCTCACTCCACATACATAAGACTGTCACAGTGAAGTCTAATTTATGTGGAGTTAGGGGCACTTCACTGCAACAATAGAAGGATCCAGGGTTGAGTGGTTGCAGAGGCCAGGAAGAAAAAGTTTGGGAAGGGAGTAGAGTTAACCTAAAAGGAAGGTTATCCATGCTAAGATGCATGGTACAGCCTGTGCTTATGCTAAGTGCTGTCTGTTTCTGTCTTATCTTTATTGCTGTCACAGATTGGGAAAACACTTGAATACTTTCAGGAAACATTATCTCCTAGTCATTGAAGGAAAGCCATTGAAGGAAAGAAGTATTCTGCTTTTATTGCTCTTTATCAGACTATCTTCATGTAGACATGAGAACCAGATTGTCTTCATGGAGACATGAGAATCAGATACAGAGCTGCTTCTATAAGCGTTTATTTGATATCATATAGTGGGTGTTAAGCAACAAAGTAACATGCTGCTGTCATTGCTACTGTTTTTGGTGTAAGCTTTAGTGGATGTTGCGCAACAGAGTAACATGCTGCTGTCATTGGTAAAGTACTGTTTTTGGTGTAAGCTTTAGTGAATGTTAAGCAACAGATTAACATGCTACTGTCATTGCTAAAGTACTGTTTTTGGTGTAAGCTTTAGTGAATGTTAAGCAACAGATTAACATGCTGTCAGTGCTAAAATACTGTTTTTGGTGTAAGCTTACGTTGTTATGCATTACTGAATAGATGTATATATACTTAAAGAAAAGTAACTTAAAGCTTATGATACCTTTTGAACTGGAATATCTATACTAGGCATTATGGCAGAGTATGCAACAGTAGAGACACCTGCTATGATAATCTTAAAAGAGAATGGTGTAGCACAGAAGATGGAGACAGCTGTCATAGTAGAGGAGGAGGAACTTTACCAGAAGGCAGAGCCCAGGTAGTTGCCATGTGGTGGATTTTTTATGTGGCAGAAGACCAACGAGTAATAAAAACAAGGGCAGACCCAAGTGAAGAAAGACTTGGAATTTAACAAGGGTTGTTTGGAAGTTTTGATGGAACTAGAAACCTAAAGTAAGTGTAAGAATTTATATTTTATGGCAAATCAGTGAAGTTTTTGGCTTTGTTTAGCAGATTGTCACTGCAAATCAAGTGCAATGAATATGTGAAATCTGCCTCCAGTACTCATTAAGGTTAATTCTGAACAGGTTAAAGAGAAGAAAAATGCTTTTTGAATATTTAAATCTTTAACATCAGTGTTTATATGTGATAAGTTGGTTTAGTGTGATTGTTCAGTGCTATTTAAGTTGGAAGATGTATAACTGATAAGATTCATATTTTTATTGACAGTACTATTACAATGACAGATGAGATTGCTTCTTTATGGCTTTTAAGTAAACACAAAAAGTGAGTAAGTCATGGTTTAATATTAAACTAAAATTGTTAGTTAAACAAAAGCCAGTTGATTAAAAATATTTAAACTGCAGATTGGAAAATTATTGTGTTACATTTAAAAAGTGTAGGAATCACTGTAAATATAATTGTTGGAGACTGAAATTAGATACATGTGAAGGTAATGCAAAGAAAATGTGAGGTATATGTAATAAGCTGTTAGGCATAGTGAAGTGTATGATACCCCTATAATAAATATAGGGGAAGACTCATGCATATTACGGAAATTGTGGAAACATTTAGTAAAGACTTTAATGAAATAAGCAAGAAGATGATCATGATTAAAATGAAATAAAGATGTTTTCCTTTTAAATTAACTGCTGAAGAAGCATTAGATGCTGTTATTAAAATTAATACTAGACTAGTATTATCCAAACATTGAACGGTTTTCTGTTTTGGCAATTATGTTTTCATTTGTAGTGTGGCTCACAACTAATAGGGTCTGATTCTAAAAGATTTGCTCTCACTTTAAGATAAAGGCCTAATGATTATTCTATAAAAGATAACAAAGGGTATACAGAACCACAAAAAAGTAGAAAGCTGTAGTAGTTTATAAAATTACAATTAATTTGTTATTTGAAAAGGTGAAATTTATGTATAGTGAATTGTTTGATTTTATGTTTTGACAGAATGCTAAAACAGAGGGAATAAAAAAATAATCAGTCTGTTTTGCTGTTCATGACTGCAATGATATCCTGACACTGGGAGTCCTATCCATCTATTAATTTTCATATAACACAGTAATACAGTACCTATACTGCACACTGTAAGCAGCATAAAATGAAAGGTAGCCATTGCTATACAATGCATGACATCCATCACATTATTTGTTCACAACAGAATGAACAGTTGTATCTAAATTAATCCCCTAGCAGCTAACAAAGCTGTTGTTAAATGAACCAAAAGAGCTTTCTGGCAAGGTAGACTAGAGGAAAAGTGACAATTTAGCATTCGCATTCACACAGTCAAGGTGCATCCACCCCAAAACATGGAATTGTACTTCAAAGTCTGAAAGAAACCAGTGTCTCCATCTAATTTCATTCCTGTGTTGATTTACAGAATGGTAATTTCAGCAAGGCTTATTGTTTGTCTTTGTGGAGTTTGGGAGTGGGGTTAGGGTGATGAGGAGGACAGATGTCAGCTGAAAGATCACTCATCTTCCAATACCAGTAGGTTCTAAACATGTAATGCAAACAATAGTGACAGTAACAATCGAGAATCTTTTCCATAAATGTAATAATTATCATTGGGATCCAGGGTATTAATAAGTCTTAGCTTAGACTTTGATATGCGTTTACTTATAGGGCTCAGGAATATAACTGCATCTTTGATTTTAGTGTGAAAATTAACTTTTCATTTTTTTTCAACCATATTTGCAGAGAAAATTCAAAATGGTAGTAGGCTTCAGTTTTTAGTTCAATTAAGTATTGCATTTTGTTTTGATGTTATATTAAAGCAGCAAATAAATGGTTCTGATAATTTATTCAGAATGATGAAAATGTAACAAAATGCCTGCTATGCACTTTAATATTAATTTCAAACCTCACTCTGACTCTACCGCTGTCCAGACAGAAGCAATATCCAGGAAATTAACCAGTATAAATATATTGGCCAGCAATTATATGCAGTATATTCACACAACAAGTCAAAGCTTCCTACTCCGTTTCTACTTGCCTGACTCTTCAGGCCTTACTGCAATACCTAAGAACATTTTCATACCTAGAGTTAAATATATACTTCCCCTAATTGCTCTCAACATCTGTCAAAACACACATAGTCTACACAACACAAATTCAAAAATAAGTCCAATACATATGTATTAATAAAAAAAGCTTCTTGAGCATCAAAGAAAACTCTATGTCTCAGCATGCTTTATTGACAAAAGTTAAAATATTCTCCTCCAACTCTGCTGTCCAGTGACAGCCTAGACAACTGAGGAGTGTTGTTAAATGTTCCACAGCATAGTAATACTTCTACAGATTTCGCTTGTCCATGTGTATGCATTCTTGTCATGAATCTTTGAAATTCTTCTCTTGGCATGTATGCAAATACATTTCATGCTTATTCATATGTTATTGCATCTGGACTTGTACACTGAAATACAACTTGTTTGTTCATTAAAAAGCTCTGTCCTTTTTTATATAATGTAACTCTAAAACTAAGAAACTTGCTGCACATACACAGGGTGCCTTACAACGGAAAACAGAAATAAAACAAACCATCACAATGTCCTCTGATCCACGGAAACCAAATTTATTCGCAATAACACTTAAATTATAAAACATACAGACTTAGCGCTTTTGCCTGAAACCTGTAGGCATCATCAGAGTCAAATTCTTAATAAAATATCACTCCTTATATATCATTATATCATGTGATCTGCCCAAAAGTTAAGCAATTAAAAACCATTAAACTTTAATTATAATCAACAGCATCTAAGTCTCTATACAAACCTCCCCCAAACACATGGTATTAAATCAAATGTCTCATTTTGTAAACCACTTAAAATAACAAAACACACTGAACAACCTTATTAATAAAATTCTTAAAATTGGTGAAAAAAATATTATGTATGAAAACCCATACATTCATAGTAATTAAAAACATTGTTGTATGTATTATTCAATAAAAACACAGTCATTAAATTTGTAGTGCCCTTAATTTGATTACACTAGCTATAGAGCAATGCTCATTAATTCCTAGAGAGACTGTTGCATTCAACCTAAGTTGCCATATGGTCTCTCTAAACTCTAACAATGTTTTGATGTCACCCCCTCTTTCTTTATAATTTACTCTATAATAAAAAAAAATAAAAACTTCTTAAAATCAGTGCATGTCAAACTGTGACAATAAATTGCATTAGTTGTTTTTTTATTCTTTATATCTCTTAAATGTTCAGCCATTCTTTCCCTAAGTTTACAAGTGGTTTTACCTATATAAAATGTGGAACATACAGAACATAAAGCAATATAAACCACCATATTTGTATTGCAACTACATCTACCAAGTCACTGTATTGTCTTCTTGTAACCCTCAACGGTCACATAGGGGCCTTCATTTATAAATCTACAGTATCTGCACATATAGGATTTACTCATATTAGATTTATAGGTTGCTAAATTTTTGTCATTTTGCCTTTCAAGCATTTCTTTCAAGTTGCTGTCCCTACCATACACAATATGTGGTCTCACCTAAATTAATCTTCAATTCACTACTAAGGGGTACAATCCCAACAGTTGTTAATAACTGTTCTTAATGGGACTGTCATCTGGTTAAATGGCAGAACCATAACCCTATTCTGAAAATCTGGTTTTGCCACGTCCCTTTTTCCATCAAAAGTATAGGTATATACCTACTGGAATGTTTCTTTTTGATTTCATTCCTGAATTTCAGTAGCAACTTCAGTGGGTATCCCCTTTCTTTAAATAAACTAACCAAATTGAACATTTCTATATCAAACCTTTGGTCATCACTGACCAATCTAGATAAACGAACCATTTGGCCTTTAATTACCCCTTTCCTCTGGTGTATAGGATGACAACTGTCAAAATGTAGTAACATACTGGAAGAAGTTTTCTTTCTAAAAATGCTAGAACATAAGTCATTGGTCAAATGGTGCTTGCATAGTAAAATGCCCCAAAATTCTATCACTTTGATGTTAAACTTGTACGTGAATTTAAAAAATGTGGTAGTATTATTTAAATAATTAACAAAATTATGTATTTGCTCCTCAGGTCCATGCCACAGAATGAGTATGTCATCCCAAAAACGTACCCATAAAATAATGTCCTTCTTATATTGAGATTCAAAAACAAAATTCCTTTCCCATTCGGCTAAAACCAAATTAGCATAAATGGGGGCACATTTTACCTCCATAGCTACTCCCAATATCTGCTTAAAATATTCACCTTCAAAAATAAGGAAATTGTTGTTTAAAATTATTTCCATCATTTCCAATAATAAATTATTTTTAACATTGCTCAAACTATCGGTGGTAGCAAGACTACTGCTAAATAAATCTAGTCCTTCTTTATGGGGTATAGCCGTATATAGATTAACCACATCTATGGTTATAAAAATAAATAAAATAAAGAAAAATAATCTTCATCTTTGGGTATATCTCTCAGTAGTTCCAAATAGTGCCAAGAATCTCTCAAAATATGTACATTTTTGTTTAAAGATGCCAGTGGTTCAGTCTTGGAGTTTCTAGCCACAACTATAGGTCTAAATGGAGGGTTATTTATTTCTTTATGAATTTTAGGAATCCCAAAGATAGTTGGTATAACTGGGATTTCCACTGTTAAATAATCCAACTCACCAGGATCAATAACTTCCTGGATGAGCAAATCATATAACCACCAATCTGGTTCAGTCTTGGAGTTCCTAGCCACAACTATAGGTCTAAATGGAGGGTTATTTATTTCTTTATGAATTTTAGGAATCCCAAAGATAGTTGGTATAACTGGGATTTCCACTGTTAAATAATCCAACTCACCAGGATCAATAACTTCCTGGTTGAGCAAATCATATAACCACCAATCTATTTTGGCATATACCCTATTCATTTCATTGATAGACACTCTACTATATACTCTTCTATTGTTCAAAATTTCAAACATTTTAGTGGTATAGTCACATTGTGTCATCATAACCCTATAATCTTTAGATTCAGACCATGTTTTCAAACATAGTCTTTCTTCATTTGTTAAATTATCATAAAAGACAGTGAGTTTGTTCAATAACCTTCTTATTTGTACCTCACAAGATTTCTCAAATGCACTAATATTAGAGTTCTGGGAGGGCATAAAAATATTTTTCTTTTAAGAATGTAATTATCAACCAGTGTTAAGTTACTCATCTAAAAAAAAAAATAAAAACAAATTTAACTGCCTTGTATAAAATTTCAAATTAATTAAAACATTAGCAATATCAAGTTTAAAGTTCGGTACAAAAGAAAAACCTTTTTTCAGTAAACCAAAATGTCCTTCTGTAATGTTCATTTCAGTATAATTGTAAATGGAAACATCATCCTGACATAAATGTTTTACAGTCAAATGTTCAAAACTATCTAATATTTCAACAGTATCAGTTAACGTCTCTTCATGTAATGGTTCTTCCCATAAAAGTTCCTTCTCCCCATGGGAGTTGCTTTCCATGGTTGTTGGTAAGTCACATAATTGTCCTACCTCTGGTTCCTGTTCTTCAGACATTCTGAACACTCGGTGGTGTTTGTTAGTCTAAAAAATAATCATTATTAGTGTCATTACAGTTTAATTCTTCCTGGTTAATGGAACCATTGGACCCTACACCCATAGCTACTTATTGTTATTGCTAATAAATTTGGTTTCTGTGGAGTAGAGGATGTTGTGGTTATTTGTTTTATTTCTGTAACTCTAAAACTGTTCCATATAATGTGAAATTGTTATTATTTCCCTCTCCTCAAATATTACTGTAGGGTTTATGGTTACTAATTCTCATTATATATGTTCTTGAATGATTTTTAAATTCTTGATACAGTCAAAGTGTACTTGCACTCTATATACTGTCATTGTGGCCAGGTCATAGCTAAAACGGATACGTGAACTTGTATACTCATCTGGTTAACAAATCAATAAAATCAAATGAAACAAATAAATAAAATGTATTATGCACATTTTTTCATTAAAAGTAGGAGAACAAGTGTTGCAGCTAGTGAAACTGTAGCAGCAAAAGAGTACCATTTGCTCGTAAATTACAGTATAAAAATGAATGATTATAAATGCTACAAGATATACCTTAACTCCATTTTTCTCGTAATGTTATCTTTAACAAATGTGAATAATTTTAAAATGAAATACAGAATCAGATTATAATTATTAAGAATGTGATATGTTCTGTGACTACTGGCATTTTTTTTGTAAATGATTAAAAATGAATGAAAAGTAGTAATATTGGAGGCATGATGGGGGAAGAAATAGGTAACTGGGAGCATGTTTTCCGAGTGCAGTGTGCTGACAGACTTTAAAAATTTCCTGTGGAATACTCTGTCAGAAATATTGGGGGACCAAATAGCTGTAACTAAAGAAATTATTCTTTTCATAGGTTCATAGGTTGGTACTAGGCTATTGGCCCTAGGGCCAATACAAGCCTAGCCATAACAATTCCCTGGATATTTCTTCCCACACTATTTACTTCCCTGGACCCCTGTCTAGCAGGGCGACTGACGTGATCCCTGGGGTGAATTTCCTTTCTCCCATCCAATCGTCAAGGTTCCTTTTGAAGAGGTCCAAAGAGGCACTCTGCTTGACATGTGTGGGCAATCTATTCCAGAGTCTGGGGAGTCTCTGGGACAGGAACCTATCCCTCCAGCATGTTTTGTTTATTGTGGTGACAAGGTTTAGATCCCTGGAGCATGTGGCTCTGAGGGATTGGGATTTCTTTAAGTGTAGCATGTCCAACAGCTCTGGGTTTGACATGGCCTTGTATGTTAAGCAGAGATTACCTCTGAGTAGACGATATGTGACAGAGTATAGCTGGAGTTTTTTAAGGCAGTCAGCGTAGGGCATCTGCTTTAGGCCTGTGATTCTTTTAATTAAGTATTTCTGCAGCCTTTCCAGTTGTTGCAGATGTCTTGAGAGGTACATACCAAACGGGGCGTTGTATTCTATAATGAGTCTAGTGAGAATACAGTGGGACAATGACCTCCTTTTTTCTGGATGAAAAGCCCTTAATGATGAGGTGTGCTGGGACACAGGATCTGAATTGCTTAGACATAGTAAGGCCTTATTAAGTTTAATTCTATTGGCTGCCAGTTATTAGAAAATGTAAATCAAAATCTAAACTAACTGTATCTTAAGTATTGCATATTGTAAAAGAGATAAATGAACTGGAAATGGGATCTTTTGAACAAGGAAAGGGATACATTTCATACAAATAAATGGAATTTGTGGGAACAAGATGTGTAAAATAATGTTCAGGAGGAGAAAGAGTGAGGTTTAAGGAAAGGCAGGAATTGAGCAAGTTATGTAATATTGGAGTAAATTAGACCTGTAAAAAAGAAAACATATATACATATATATATATATATATATATATATATATATATATATATATATATATATATATACACACACAATGTAAATGAAAAAAATTTTTTTTTCTATTAATGTATGAGTGCCTGTGTCTTAAATGATAACTTTGTAAACGTGTTTAAAAAGAAAGTAAAAGTAGTGCTGTAAACATTTCTCCCTGTTTCTAAGTTAAAATGACTATAGTCTAAGTAAGACAGTAGCCTGTTGATGTTTCTAGCCAAGTAATATGGGATACTGGTGAAAGTTGGACTTCCAGAAAACATCAAACATTCTGCCTCAAATGCTCAAAACTCAAATAAGAAGACTGCAAACAGATATTTGTCTGAAATTAGAGATTAATTGAGGGCCAAGCCATTTATCTAAAATTAGTGGTTTATGGAGAGGCAAGCCCCCACCCTCTGTGTGTGTGCATGTTGGGGGGGTTACGTCTCCCACACCTGTTGACAGATGTTGCAGAGATTAGCTTATGACAATAAGCTTGCTCCTATAGACCAGGGTTTGATTTCATCAGCTTCCGTTTGCCTCCTTTCTGACTCTAGGCAGACAGTGCTCCTGGGCGGAGTTTTAAAATAGTCCATGTGGTTCAGTGCTCTGCCCTTGCTAACAAGTACAGATAACATTCTGCTGCTTAACAGAATGATGTTCAAGGTTGGCATTACTGATAAAAATAGCGTATATTTCCTTATGGCGCAGTTTATCATTATCCTGCAGTAAATTCAGCAAAATGATTTTTTTTAAATTATCTAATTCAAGTATTTGTATTTTGTCAGAATTACTGTCATTGAAGGCATTCTGTCACAAAGTGCTACATTTCACTGAGCAAAAGTAGGTATTTTCTGATGTTCTACTATATGTTTTTTCTCTGCATATTTTCTTACTGTTGGTTGACAAATTAAAGCTTCAACAGTAAAAAAAAAAAAACAACAAAAATCTAGGTGGGCTCTTTTCTTTGTCTTTTCCATTGGACTGTAGGAATAAGATGTCTGCTTGAAAGATGAAGTTTAGAATCATCACAGTAGGCATCTTGCTTTCTGTAAATGTGAAACTGCATAATTTGTTTAAAAACATTTTTAACTTGCTGGTAGTGGGTACCTTTATAGGCCACGGTGGTGCAACGGTTAGCATTGTCACCTCACAGCAAGAGGTTCTCTTGTTCGATTCTCGGCTGGAGCGCCTTCTTTGTGGAGTCTGAATATCCTCCCCACGGTCGAGTGACGCTAAAGACATGCAGGTAGGTGCTAGTGGGAATGGGCGTGCCTTCTTTGAAGGTTGGGCTGGCAACTCGGCACCATAAAAATCCACTGTCAATCATGAGCAGACCGGAGTTCTGCTGTGGCGACCCCTAATCGGGAAAAGCCGAAAGACTTTTTTTGGTAGTAAGTACCTTTACCACATATGTCTGCACATTACAAAGAAGTTGGAAGCAAACACATCAAGAAGGTTAGTAAACAGTTTCTTACACCACTTCCTCATCTTTCCAAAAGGTCAGTGTCATTTGATTCATATATATATATATATATATATATATATATATATATATTTTATACATTACCTATTTGTTAACCAGGTACTCTGACTGAATAAACAGACCCTTTTCAGGGGCAACCCTGGAGTAATGTCTGGTTAAGTGACTTGCTCAAGGCCACACTATGGGCAAATCAGGGCTTAGAGAATCAAACCTTGTACTACATGGCCTTAACCCTCTGAGTAAACTGCCAGTCTTCATGTCATATGAGACAGCAGTATATGGCTTGACGTTGGACAGCCATTATACATTATGACACATTTAAATTTCACCATTATGTCAGTAGTCACCATGTTCAAGAGTTGGATCTGGTACTGCTTAGAACACTACAGTTGCTCTCATTTCTCTAACAGGGCCGGTGTTAGCATTTTGGAAGCCCCTAGCAAGTGTCAAGTTGGGATCCCCTGAACACTTTATCTCTCTGTCACTGCCTACTCTACTAAGAAATCTTTTGGTTCATTATGCAGGATTTTAGGAATAACATGTATAGACTGAACTGTAGCTACAACGTTCTTACATTATGACAGGCCTGTGTACCATACTGTGTTGGCTTATTTGACAGAGTGGCATTCACATTGACTGGCATTTAGTTGCAGTGATGATACATTACAACCCAATGTCATGGCCTTAGATGAAATGGTGCCTTGGTGCCACCCACTGCCTGTTGTTTGACCCCCCCCCCCCCCCGCACACATCCTGTACTGCGCCCTCTGTTTTTCCTCCATGCTGGGTTCCTCACACCATACATACTACTTTTTTTTCACATTTTGCCTTCCTCTTCTGCTTTTTCAGTAATTAAGGAAAGAAGTTCAGTGTTGCTATTCAACTTTACTTTTCCTTGTATCCTTTCAACACACCTTACCAGGCCAAGACTCCACAGTAATAATTGTACAGGAAATAACTCAATTAAGCTGGGAGTCTGGGAGCCATGGTGTTATAAAAGCTGTAAGGTGTATTGTAGAGCAGTATTTTCCCAAACTTTTCATCTAATAGTGGTCTGAAAAAAAATCACAAGAAAGGAAAGAATTTCAGCCCCCCCCCCAAGGAAGATATGCATTGTGCCCAATTCTTAATGTTCAAAGCTGACAAAAAAGTATCTCACAAGAAACTAAAAGGATAAATGCTTGAGAGGATACATAAATCCTATCTGGGAATATTGCCTGCCTGCTCCCCCACCCAGACAATGGACAATCACTGTCTGTGCATCGCTCTGGTGTTAAATTGGGATAAAAGCAAAGGTTCAAATGGCAACAGTCATGAATTTCAAGTGACTGCTGTCATACATATACATAGCATGTGTCCTCACTCCTCACCCCTAACATCCCAAAGACAGCCACCTGTATACACAAAGATGCATGCTTGGAAAGAAAGTGAAAAAAATAATTATAGTAATTTAGTCCAACTTGTTTTCCAAAGAGAGTACATTGCCCCATGCACAAGCTATGGTGACCTTCTTTGCACAACTCTGAGATCTGTGAAAACAGTAAAAAAAAAAAAAGATCACGCTCTCAGCCACAGCATAAGCTATAATGACCTCCTATGTGCACCTCTGAGATTAGATTTCGAGGAAAATTAAAGAAATATTGATCACACCCCCTTCCCAACACACAAGCTACAGCACACGTCTGTATACACCTCTGAGCTGGGCTGGTTTTAGAGTGGATGCAGTTGTGGGTACAGACTGCCATTATGTCCATGTCAAAATGCATTGATACAGTCTAGGGTACTGGGACCACCAGACCCCTAGAATCTCTAAAGATCTGAATGTTTGGTGATGTATTTTATGGCTTATTTTCTTACTGCTGTCCAGAAAGTAATGTATGTGCCCAGGATTCACCTTCAGGGAAAATGGAGGAATGCCAGTTCACCTACTGCATGGTTTTGAGGTGCTGGAGTAAACAGGAACACATAGCAAGACACACACAAACAGGAAGGGCATGCAGACTTCACATAGCAAAAGCCATAGCTAAGAATTCAACTAGACCAAAACACTGCAAAATGGCAATGCCACTCATTGTGCCACTTTGGTAAAGAGCAATTGCTTTCACACAGATCATCTTCCTACCAAACCACAAAAGATATACATCTATCAAGTGTAAGATCTAAGTTTTTGAAGGTAAGTGAAATTGTGGCCAACTTGTTATTTTTAAATACACTGCAAGCATGTCGTCCTCACACACAAGCGTGATGGCAGGGTTGATGATATTTCTGATAGAAAGTGAAAGAAATTGTAGCCAGCTTGCTACTCTTGCACTGCAACCCCCACCCCACCCCACATACACAGGCATATGCCATAGCAGAACTAGTTTTGCACTGATTTCAGCAAATAGCAACACACTGTGCAACACTAGTATTGTCACACCAGATCAGTGACTGTAGTTTAGCAGTCATAAGGAGTAAGGCATAGCTATCACTGTCTCTGATTTCATATAATGTCACTTATTTTGCCTGATATTTTTGCCCTATCCATTGCAAAAAGTTTGATTTGCGGATCAGTCATCCAGGAGTATAATCAGTAAATGATACCAGATGTTAGAGTTTCATAGTTAATACTTTGATCCACAAATTGCATGTTGATGCAAACATGTTTTTAAGTGAAACAGGAATATTTAGGTTCATAGGTGTGTACTAGGCTAATGGCCCTCCAGCCTTTACAAGCCTAGCCCATAGAGTGGCCTGACATCATGCCGCCCGATGTTAGTTCCCAGTGCCACTTTCAAGTAGAGCCACTGAAGTGATCCCCAGGGTGAACTTTCTATTTCCCACCCACTCATCAAGATTTCTCTTGAAGAAGGCCGGTGAGGTGCTCTGCTTGACATATATGGGAAGTCTATTCCAGAAGATGGGCAGCCTCTGGGTTATGAACCTGTCCCTCCAGCATGTTCTGTTGATTGTGGTAATGAGGTTGAGGTTTCTGGAGCATGTGGTGCAGAGGGAATTGGGATTTCTTTAGATGTAGCATTTCTAACAGAGCTGGGTCAGACATGGCTTTGTAAGTCAATCATAGATTGCCTCTT
The DNA here is from genome assembly GCF_019279795.1 of Protopterus annectens. NCBI lineage: Eukaryota > Metazoa > Chordata > Ceratodontiformes > Protopteridae > Protopterus > Protopterus annectens. The sequence goes on along the minus strand of NC_056731.1, from coordinate 1,645,483,877 downwards.
AGTAGACGATATGGGACAGAGAATAGCTGGAGTTTTTTGTGTCTGTCTGTGTAGGACATGTGTTTAAGGCCTAGAATCCTCTTTGTGAGGTACTTTTCTGTCCTTTCCAGCTGTTGCATGTGTCTAGTGAGGTACATGCCAAATGGGGCATTATACTCGATGACTGGCCTAATGAGGGAAGAGTAGAGAGAGATGATGACCTCTTTATTCCTGGATGCAAAACCCTTGGTAATGAGATGTGCCACATAGAATTACCTTCTGACCACAATGGCAATGTGGTGGTCGAAGGAGTGGTTGCTGTCAACCTGTGTTCCCAGATCTCTTATAATGCTTCAGTGTTCAGTGGGCTGCCATCAGTATGGTAATTAGTGGGAACTGAGTTTTCCGAAAGGGGATGACAACACTTTTTTTGGCATCAAGCTTAAGGCCATGGTTTCGACACCAGTCATTGGTCCCAGTGAGGCATTTCTGTAGAATGTCTACATCACTTGGGGAGTTAATAATGGCTCCCAGCTTGCAGTTGTCTGCGAACTTGGTCAGCCAGAGTGTTGGCCTGGACTTCTGAGAAGTAGATGCCAAACAGGAGAGTACCCAGCACCAATCCCTGTTTGACTCCACTCGTGACTAGTCGGCAGTCTGACCTGGAGTCCGTTACTTTCACACTGTGGGTTCTATCTGTGAGCCAATTTGCAACCCACCTAGTGATATAGGGGTTGATGCCTAGTTTTGTGAATTTATCAATAATTCCTGAGTGGGCAATGGTATCAAAGGCCTTGGCCAGATTGAGCTAGGCTGTATGAACTGCCTTGCCCTCATCCACAGCTGTGGTGATTGACTCAAAGAAGTCAACCAGGTTGAGCAGGCAAGGCATGATCTACAAAACCAAATTGCGTGGGATCTAGAGTTTGGAGATTCCCTTTATCCTTGTTAATTAGGTCCACAAATTAAAAATTATCTTGATTTTGAATATTTTTTTGCTATTATTGTTGGCTTTGCCCTGAATTTTTGAGAAAAGTTGTTGAAAATTATAGTTTCTGGTGTCCTTTCAATATTTATAAAACTCATTTAAAGAGAAAACCATACCCGAAGATCAGGATCATCTGCTTTTAAAATCCCAGGTAAGTATTGTGATCAGTTGTTCTGTGCTGCTAATGCGCTCGCCTGTTCATGTATCCAAAATGATTCATATCATATCTTGTTTAGGATAAAGCATGCAATCAGAGAATTAATTATCCTTTTTTCTCATTTTCTCTAACTGGCAGCAGCTTTTATGGAGTTCTCACACAGTCAAGGATGATTAGGGGTCCCCCTGTAGCCATGAGGATCACAGACGTTAACTTTAGTGAAGAGAATACCCACCAACAAGATTCAACTAAGTCAGTTGTATTTTGTCAGTAGTAAAACCTTTCAAGAAGTTATAAAGCCTGCTACTTTCCTAAAAAATTATTACAACCAGAGATATCTTTTTAACTTTAAAGGAGAAGAGGTAGAGCCAGTCCTTAGGATTTTTCATCCTAAGAGGTGTTACTGTCCATTTGTTTTAAGTACACAGGATTCTGTGCTAGCTTTCATTAGTTTAGAAACATGAAACAAAATATCAAAATAAGACAACTTGCTGTGGTTGAGGGCCCCCCCAGGACAAGGGCTCACTAGCATCCACAGGGTTCACTGGTGGCTAAACCGGCTATGTTTTCTAATGCCTTCAACAGTTAGAAAAATTATTTGCCCACCAAGTGGTAGTGTTTCATTAAACTTTTTGCTGCAGTCCTGTCTTTACTTTCTTTTCATTCTGTCTTTTATTTATTTTCTTGGTAGTATAACAGAGATTTTTTTAAGCTTTTTTAGGTTCCTCCAGAGATTGTACAAACTTAGCATAGAATAGAAGTGGGTAGAGAAAAGCATGTAACCTTTTTCTGGGAAGAGAAATGAATATCTTATACGGTTATGTGTTGAGTTACTTGCCCAGTCACAGCCTCATTATGCATTTGCTCTTTGCTGTAGTCCTATCTTGGCTTTCTTTTTTTTATAGTATCACAGGGCTTTGTTTTAGCTGTTTTAGGTTCCTCCAGAGACTGTAAAACTTAGCATATAGTTTAAGTGGGTAGTGAAAAGTGTGTATTATTTTCTAGGAAGAGAAATGAATAGCTATATGACTATGTGTTGAATTAATTCTCCAGCCATAGCCTCATTAGCATACCTCTCAACTGTCCAGATTTTCACAGAATGTTAGATTTTTGCATAATATTTTTGGTCTGTTCCTCATAAGATTTGTGTTTTTTGGCAAGCCACTGAGGACGAAAGTCACAAAATAATGACATACATTTGAGCTTCAGACTTCACAGAGTCCCAAAAATACATGCTGACAAAAATCCTGATTTTCTAGTAATTTTCATGTTTATAAGAGCAATATTTAAAATCTGTCCCTGTTTTGAGCCTTTGTCCCCCATTGTTTCATGCTTTGCCCAGATTTCTTGCACTAAGAGGTTGAGAGGAATGCTTATTACAGATTTGTTTATATGCAGTTGAGATTTCTCTACAGAGTGAAAAAGTTTGCTGTTATGACCTCTGAAATGTTTTTAAAACAAATACAGTGCAATTCCATACAAATTCTCCCACAGCATCCTTATCATTCAGCTCATGTGTTTTTGATGAAAAAAATTAAACAGTTTCATGAATATAGCAAATTCTAGATTTGAAAAACAGATATTACTAGCTAATGTATAAACCGTTATATTTTTTCAGCAGGAAGATGAATACAGATTCATTCTAATTTATTTTGTTAAGAAGATTCCTGTGCAAAAAGCAGAAATTATAGAATGTCCGGAAACTTGTTTTTGCTGTTAAGTTCATGAAGAATAGAGATAAATAAAACATTTTTGTCATTAAGTAGTCAGAAAGTTGTGATTTTCCTACTATGCAATGAAAAAGCACGTATAAAGACATGTTTAGATGGACAGTTAAAAGCACTGGAGAACTGGGATGTTTTTAGGACACCAGAATTGATGAGATGCCTGTTTTTATAGATAACTGATGGTCATATTCAGTCTGAGAAAGGAGTGAGAGTTCTTAAAAGGATGTATTAGCAGAGTCAGGTTCAAACATATTTTATTCATTAGGCTTTATTTATTTATTTTATTTAATTATATGTTGTGATGCCCGTGCAGTGGCCCAGTAATCTAGGAGCCTCAATCCTCACCACTAACACCAGTGAGGGACGTCCATATTGAGAAGGATAATAAATACACACACAGTAAAGTACAATTTCCCTTAAGAGCACACAGAGATCACAGTCAGTCTGGGGCTGGTTTCTCCCTTTCTCTCCAGATCCCCAATAAGACTCCCCACTGACACATAGGGTATAGATCTCAGCCTAGTGGTCAAGCTAAAACCTCCAGCACCCTCTCTGTCCAAACAGTGCTTCGTGTCTCTGCCCAGGTAGTACACACACACACACACACACACACACACACACACACACACACACACACACACACACACACACACACACACACACACACACACACACACACACACACACACACACACACACACACACTATAAGATATGAGTTATATACAAACACACAGACACTCCTGGGCAGTCCTGGCACAGGTTCTCCAGCTATGCCCCTTCCTGCCAGTCTATAAGGTAGTACCAGCTGCCACCAGCCACTAATATCAGCTACCAATAAGGCCCTTACCATAGGGTGTCCAATTATACTGTGTGATATTATTATCCAGTTAGTAAGTGTGACTAGAACTTTTAAGGCTTATTGGAGTAGCTTTTTACAGTATCACTATATACATGTAATGTACTCTAGAGCTTAAATTATCTCTACACAAAACAACCACAGTTGAAAGGTTTAAAAATATGTAATAATAAATAATAAAAACACAAGACAATACTTATTACTACACAGTGCTAGTCAAGAGTCACAGTTCTAAATAAACTTACATATAGAGCAAAAGCAGAGTACTGGTGAGTTGTTGTCAACTTTAGACAAAATCCAAAATGCTCTCTCTCTCTCTCCCTCTCTCTCTGAGACAGTCTTTTAAATTGATAATACATCACTGCTGACTCATTTTAGATTACATCATTTTTCTCTGGTTCCCAGACTAACAGAAACTCAGAGTTTAACACATCTTTGATCTTTCACCTGATCTGGAAACCACAGCAATTAAAGACATTTTATATGTAAAATCTAGCAATTAACTCTGGTCTCAAAACAATAGAAAGAATGTACTGGTCCAGACATCCTGGCTCCGAGTTTGAGATCCAGCAGAGTGCACTGTTGTTGCATTTTTGACATTCAACATTTTAACACAATTTTCTTACATTTAAGAGAACAAGCCTGTGGTTTATATTAATAATTACAAATGACAGAATTATCTACAAAATTCTATATATCTAGACTGACAGATGTCACATATGTGTTAGCTTGGGTAGGGCACTAATCCACATGGACCATTTCCAGACTCCGCCTGGGAGCATTTTCTGGTTAAGTGACCTGCTCATTGTCACACAGATGGCAAATGGAGGCATATACAATCAAATTCAAAAATATAGCTGTAAAAAAGCTGTCCAGCAAATAAGAACTGCTACTAAAATTAACAAAACTCCCCCATAATACCAAAAGTTCTGTCATAAATGTAGAGACTTGTGTTTTGGAGCTTGTGAATGAATGTATGCCGAAAATTAGGGTTTTATGCCAAGGGCATGCAAAATACAGCCTTTTCATGATCGCCAAATAATATCATTACCTCTGAGATTGCAGTTAATTGGAACAAAAGTAAATGTGACTCCCTAATGTAATTCTGAGACTCATAACTGTGAGTCCTGCAATTACAAAAAAGTATGAAAATGCAGGGGAACAGTGAATATGTAACACCACTGTTCTCCCTTTAAATTTGTTGTTGGCAGGGGGAGACATGACAGCCTGCATCCACCAATACAGGAGGCAAGCCCTCCATCCAAACTTATATATACTAACTTCTAGAATGCCATACCGTGAAAAAAAGGAAATACTCTGAGAAAGAGCAGTCTTGGACTTAGCATATACAAGTCCGTCTTGCTATTAAGGTACTCACAGTTAAGAATCTTGGAATATCTAATTGTTGCAATAAATAAATAAAAAACAGTTAATAACTTTCTACATACTTTGGCAAACTTGGAGAAAAGCACAATTTTCCAAGCAGGGTATTTGATTTACTATCTCTCAAGCACTTGTGTTTCTTAAGAAGAAATGTTGCTTGACAAAACTGGATTATGAAAATCTGTATTTAAATATTTTACTGCTGCATATATTGAAAAATAATTTGGCTACTAATACAGATTGCAGCAGTGGTAATACCACACATTAAATCAGGATACAATGATTTGTGATCATGTGTTGAATATCAAATAAAATTAGTGGGATGATGTATTCCAGTAAGAATTGTTTTTTCACTCTGAAGTTGCTGTAAGCTGCCACAAATATTTTTGTTTCAGAGGTGCAGTATTCTTTTAGTTAGAATGTAATAATCAGGGTACAGCATCTAAGGTAGGAGACTGTTGGAGGCATTAACTGCCCACAGAATTAAAACTCTGTAATTTTTTCTGACTAGTATTTCTTAAAAAACAACTTACTCCATATGACAAGAGTCTTGCAACTAACTGTATTTTGACAAACTGCTAGAATCACAAACAAGTTACTATAAGTGAAACCAACAGCCTGAATAAAACTTGGAACATGATCTTACAAAAAATATTCTTTTTTTTTCAAAGCAGAATCAGATGAAGTTAGTTATAAAACAATGCAAATTTAAAGTCCAACAGAATTTATGAAGGAGACAGAAGAGTTCCTTGGAGATTATCCTGTAAGGCTCCTCACTCTGCCAGTCATCTGCCAGTGTAGGTAGGGCTTTACATATGTAACAGGCAATGCAGGGCTAAAGTGGATGCTTCCCACAGGAATGCTTGAGTCTCATTTACTGAAAAAAAATCCTCACTCTCTCAATTGGATGTTTTCACTCATACTCTATGCACAGTCTGACACTTTGGCATGTGAACAGAGTAGCTGCCCTTAACTACTGATGCTTTGTTCTGTGCACTTGCAGAGGTAATACAGTGTGATTGTCCACATCACAGTTTTATAGCCAGGTGACACCTTTTGGTAGCCTAGAGCATGCAGTCATGGAGGATAGGTGCATATTTGTGTACTTGCTGGTTGGTGCTTCTCTAGCAGTAGCTACCAAACACAATTTGAATGCATCACACCACTTAATAAATAATAACAATAATTAGAGATAGAGACTTTTTTTACTTCAGAAATGTACATTAATTCACATAATACAATGACCCGCCATTAATATTTCAAAACGTGCACACTGATTGATCAGCGTGCCCATTGTAAATTCAACTTATACTAAAGGAAAAAGGTCTGGTTGCCCAGAATTTTTCCATTTGTATGAGTCTTTACTTTTTTTTTGTTAGGCAGCAACGGAGAACGGAAGAGCTCCATTGCTGTAATCTTGCTATGTTAAATGAGTTTAACATAGCGAGACAACTTTAAAAAAGCAATGGAGATCTTCCTTTCTCCATTGCTACCTCTACACACAGCTATGATGTACTGCGTAAGCGTATGCATGCGCAGTACATCAGAACTGCTCCAGGATGCTTCGCCCTCGTGACCAAACCACACCAACCGTGGCAAAATCCAGCATTACCCACACCCAGGTGTATGTTATTGCTTAATTCTCTTAATCTGTCAATGTCTCATGTTAATAATACTAATATGATTATTTGTGGTTTTCACTGATTTTGTTAAGACTTGTCCCTGATTGGTTGAGAGATATGGACTGCTGTAGTCTTACATCATTCCCTTAAGAACATAAAACTGAAGTGCAATGACTGGCAGATGGTAAGGTTTGTGTATGAGCACTGCCCACAGTGTGTAGGTCACTCTGTAACTGTGCACTTTGATATGTTACCATGGCAACAGACAGTATGACAGCATTTACAGCCTTAACTGCAGACAATCAATGGACTATATAGTTATGAAGAGCTGTGCCTGCCCCCATAAATATACCTCTAGAGAGGTATTTAGAGTTATGTATTTAAAGTTAGATATTTAGAATGTTGTAGAGGTTGTATCTTTGAATTATGGATGACCACCAAGTTTGTGCATTCCAGCACAAATACCTTGTTCTGTAAACTTGAAATTTGTGAATTCACCCCTGTGTTTGCACAAGATAGGCTGGTTAATGGTATCATGCTTAAATATGTTCAGTCATTAAAAATAAATGCCAATTATGAAGGCAAAATGTTATGTGCCAGTGTATACTTGATGCGGTTAAATAAACGTGCAGAAAGTTGCAAACATACTTTTTTAATGAAGGACAATAAGTAAATAAAACTTGAGTCATCCACAGTTACAGCAGTGAATCATGGTCCTTTGTTTACCAACACCACAGACATTTAACAAAACCCACATTTCCTGGCAGCACTTTTCACACATGACAGTACTAGAACCATAAAATGAAGGATGCCATTACTGTGCATACACCTACACTGTTAAAATTCTGATTTCAGTGTTCCAGTACAGCGTGATCTTTGGCATGAATAGGTACCATACAGTGACAAAAAAAAAATGTTTGTGTTGAGTGTACAACACTAATGAAGTATTCCTACTCCTTGCAGACCCTTGTTTATTTCCATTTGCCGTAACTTGCTCAGTCAGCCTCCATACCTTACAACTAGACCTGGTCAGGCATCTGTAAATCCAGTATTATCCACAGTGGGTTACACCTTTTCTGTTCATTACAGTCTACCATACCTTTCACTGTGTGCCTTCCATTATATGACAAATGTGTTAGAAATCAAAAGAAATCAGAATGATGTCATTGCATAAAAGGAGAGGATAAGAACAAAACAGAGAATTCTAAACTGATCATTTTCACATGAACAAATTACAGAGAAACTGTATAAGATGTTAAACATGCTAGAAGTGGCATTCCCTCGAAACAGGGAATAAATAATTTAACTTTCAGTTGAGCATAAGTTGTGCGACTACTCTTATTGTGATGTCTGTAACAGTTAGAGGACATCTTACAGAGCTTTCTACTGGAAATGGTACAAGGTAGGTCACAGGAAGCAGGAAACTGGATACCAGAGATGGGCTATGAGAGTTATGGTATAAGAAGAGCATTTTTTTTCTTTTACAAGTTACTGCTATGCAATAGCACTCAGCAAGGATTAATATTACGTCTTAGAATAAAGACTCCATTAACTAAATATGCCTATTAGATCTAAGAATACTAAGTCTGCTGCCTGCATTAACTAAATTTCAGCTGTGTATACCATTTTGGGACTGCAGCTTATAATTAGAGCAACACAAATCCTGCATCAGGAATTCATAGCTTATATGTGTGGTAAGATTTTAATAAAATAGAAATTAATATTGAAAAGCCAAGAGACTTGGAAAGTAAAACAATAGATTCTTACAAAACTAAGAAAGATCTTTATAATAACTATATGAGCTTAAGCTGCAGCATTACATTCACTGATCAGGTAAATGATAAGCAAATAAATAAAAGCAGAAAGATTACATTGGACTATATTAGGAAGCTTAAAATCAGCTACTTGAGTACTTTTGGCAGCATAATGCATTTTAAGTGATGTCTCAGCTAACATATGGGCAGAAGATATGGAATGACATCACAGGAAAAACTGCTGAAGTAGAAATTATGCAGAGGACAGCCTCATCAATACCTAAACATATTCAGTGCATACCTGAAACGGAAAAAATGTTATTTGCTGTTGTGGTGCACATCATATAGTATACGTTATTTTTGTTGCTTGGTTTAAAATGAAGAGCTACACAAACCTCTACTGGACAGATGTTAACTCTAACCGGTTGTAAGCAAAATGAGACGTGGTTTCTTTATACATAGGGTCATATTTATTAAATTAAGACAGCAAAGGAAGGAACTTTGTGTATAGAAGAGGAGACATCGCAAAAAAATCCAAATGTACAGATAAAGGCAGTGCAGCAGTTAGCATTGCTGCCTCATAGTGTGTAAATAGTGCTTAGTTTTCTGATTTGATGTGCAGCTGGAGCATCTTCTGTGTGAAGTCTGTATGTCCTTCCTGTATCCTCATGAGTTTTTGTAAGCTGCTGCAATATACTTATACATCCCAAAGATACGCAGGCAAATGAAATGGATTTCTTCCAAACTGCCCAAATATATGTGCATGTGTTACTGCAGGTGAGTGGGTGTCAGCATCCTTTAACAGGCTGACATCACATACAGAAGCGGGCCTTCTTAAAATGATGGTTGCTTGGATAGGCTGTGGCTTCCCTTTGACTACAGCTACAAGAAAGCATGCATTAAAACAAAAATGAATTAATAGAAATGGAAATTTCAATGAGCCGCTGGTTCCAAGCCCTCAGATAAAGTATTACTATGAATGCTGTGTAAAAATGCTTTAACTTGCTTTGACACTTGCAGATAAACTAAGTCAGAAGGATCTTCTTCATACAAACATTATGTCTCTGTGCTGGATTACATACTAGTATAATTCAAAACAGATCCATCTGTATCTATGTTTCCTTGATGGTATTCTTTTTTTCTTCCCATCTATCTAAAAACACCTAAGAATTGGTGGTTGAACAGCCTTAGACAGCTGCTGTTGTTGCTGTGTCCAAAACTAAACAGATATACATAGAAGACAGTTTTAAATCTGCACTGTTAAGTTGTTTAAAGTCCGAACACACAGGCATCTTAAATTTACTATACATCCATAGCAGAAGAGTGCAGTTTAGAAACATCTGTTCAAAACAAACAAGTAACACAGAGTACGCTGATATATTTTCCCAAATGCTTAAAGATATCACAGACCCTGTTCTGTATGCAAAGAACATCTAGAAGGATCAGGATATTGGCCAATTGAGTCTGCAGTTCTGTAGCAGAAGACTGGGTCAGCCTGTTTGCAAGTAATTTCATAGCAAAGGTCACAATGATACCAAGTGATACCGTGGAAGATATGTACTAAGATATTACATTAATTTTGTGAGATACATTTTCTAACCAGTAAAACAGAGAAGAATATATATAGCTTCTGCAAGTGAAAGATACTTCTTAACACTACTATTATTTATATGTAGTATGGCAGTCCTTTAATGGGATTATTGCCTCAACATACTTTTAATTGAAATGTACTGATCTTGTTTTTCCATTATACAGGACAGTATACTCTTAAAGGTCAGAAATCAATTCAGCACAGCAAATCACCTAATGCCTGTCATCTGACCAAGCATCAGGATGTGCAAATCTTGTGCTCTCAATCAGTTGTCTGAATGTTCTGTAGTTCATTAGCAGTTTCCTGTGATCAGCAGTTACATCTAAAACCACTTTCTCTTGTATGAAAGGCAAATAAAACAGAGTTCATCGAACTGTTATTTCCTTTTGTCTTTGGCTGCTGACTCAGAATTGAATGGTCATCGTTTCACAGAATTATTTTCGCCTCTCTAGATGTTTTGGGAAAATAAAGTAAGCTAGCTGTGTATACATTCTCATACAACAGTTTTATGATTTCAGGTAAACTAAAAAAAAATCATACACTTAAGGACTCCCCTACCTCTGCGTTTTTAGCATAATATTAATTTACATTTTCAATTTATTCTCAACCAGAAGAGAAGAAAAACTGTTAATGAAATAGGAACTAATCACTGGAATGGTTAGATTTTTAGTGTGAACTCAGAAAAGTAAACAGATCACAAGAAAAAATGCAGAACATTAGTGCGTGAAATATATTCCTATGAAATGTGCTCAGGGCAGCACTGCTCTATACATTGAACTTTGTGGCACAGTAAAGTTGTGGCTGATGTCAGGGAATGGCTGACTTGAAATTTATGTCAGGAGTTTTGCAAGAAGTGTACCTTTGTAAGAGACATTGGGTGTGATATCACAGAGAATTCTCTTATGGAAGGAAACAGAATAAGGTGAGGCCTGTTACAGTGCTAAACTTTGGTAATAAAAACACTGTTTCTTTTAAGGTTGCAGAAAGCACCTATACACATGCACGAACAAAAAATGTATACATATAAATTATATACATAAAAACACACTTACATGTGAATGTACACACATACACTCACTTACCCACAGCTGGTAGATTCCCTATTGGTTGTTTTTGATTCTTGGCATGCTCTCATTATCCCAGAGGATTAAGCTCCTCATTGGTTCCTTACTCACTGAAGGTTTTATTTTGATTGAAGAGGCATTGGCTAGAAGCCACACCTCTTCTGTTTTTCACAGTACAGACCTATATGTTTTCGTTTTAACTCTTAGGTATATTAAAATTAGAATATATGGTAAATTTTGTATTAAATTGCCCGTAGAAGTCTTTAAGTAGATGAAAGCACTTAAATATATTTAAGGCTGTCAGTATAGTCTCTCAGGTAACCCTTCTTGTTGTGATTTCACTTTTAAATTCACTTATTGCATGACACTCCAGTCCTAAGAGATCTAGCTCTATCTGCATTTGCTTTTTTAACAATATGTATATATGTATTTATGGTTTACATTTCAGTCATTAACCTCCTATTTTATTGATGGATAGTAGAGGATTTAAAAAAAAAACATTGGTGCTACTGTCAATTTGCACACTGTCAATGTTAGTGTTGTAAGAGGTATTTCACTCAGGTCATGATTGTTAGACCAAGGAGTTAGTATTGGTGAAGCTCTCATGGTAGGGACTATGTAAGTTTTTTTTGGTGTTCTATGCCTTAGTTTTAGGAAAATGTCAGTACAGGAATTTGTTTTTGATGTGATTTCTGTATCAGGCATACTTTCATTGGTTTTCTTAAAGACTCCACAGCAAGCAGTATTTGTGGTCCATGGCTGTATTTTTATATTTTAGAGGAAAGCTAGATAAATGTTAATTGTAAGGTAAGGAGTGTTTTTTGTTGTTGCTATGTGGTAAGGTGTGATTCACTAGTATGATGATGGTGTGGGTTGCAATGTGCTTTTTTCACTGAGCTTTGTTTCAAGTGCTATGGCTATTTGATGATATGATGTAGTGCCATCTGTGCCAGGCAGAGAAGGGCAGTGCATGTGTAACGTATGCCAGCATAGCTAGCTGGAGTTTTGTAAAGAATTTTATGTTATTTGACTTTCATACTGATTTGTACAGACACTTGTGTTAAAAATATATTTGTAAAGTTGCTTTTGTTAAAAATGTATCAACAGTGGGTCCTGCTGGACAGAAAATAGATATACATATATGTCAGAAAGTGTTATTTTAACTGATTAAATGTATATGTTTTAACAGAGAATTCTAGAAGAGAAGAGGTTAATCTCAGTCCAACTAATTTTGAAACATAGGTTGAAAATTAAATGGGTTAATTTAGGCCATAAAGATTTTATCTTACAAGTCTGATTGCAGCTGCAGCATAGACCACAGGATGTACAGCCTTCAGAAACAGGACAGTTCACCTTTTCTTCAGAGGACTTAAAAACCCATCTGGAGTTAAAGAGACTTGAACTGGAAGCCAAATGTTTGCCATTAGAATCAGCAGAGAGACTGCAACATTTGGAGGCTGAAGAAAATGAGAAACTGTGGGAGGTCGAAGAGAATGAAGGACTGGGGCATTTGGAGGCCAAAGAAAAGGAGAAACAGTGCCAACATGAGAGGGAGATGGTGACTCTTTTTCAGAGTCATGGAAGTAATGGGGAATGGAATAACCGAACCCCAGAAGCAATAAAGGTCAGTAAATTTATTCTACAGTTTATAGAGGGTGATAATTTTGATAGTTTTATTCATGTATTTGAAAAGAGTATGTAAACAGTATAATGTTAACCAAGGGCTCTGGGTATGGTTCCTGACCCCCTTACTCCATGGTGAAGCTTGTAACTGCTGTTTCTAAATTGTCTGATACTGATTGTTTAAACTGTGATACAGTTAAAACATTCCAATAAACACTGTTTAAGTTAGCACCTGAAGCTTACAGAAAAACATTCTGGGAGCATAGATGCAAAGCAGATGAAAGTGTATGTGATTATATTGCTGAGTTAAGCACTTATTTTCACAGGGGTGTGTGTGAGTGTCAGGTCACAACTTTTGAAAGGCTGGTAGACATTTTGGTGAGGGAACAAGCCCTTAGCACCTTGCCTAAGGACATGAGAATCTGGTAGGCAGACCAGGAGTGTAATTCTGCAGATGAGATGGGGAGAAAAGGGGATATCTACTTAGCATGCAGGGCACCACTGCACAAAAGGGGGATACCCAGTGCTGCACATGGATATAAGGGAACCCATGGTGGGCAGCCTAAACCACCTCAACAGAGTCCACCCGTATCGGGGGAGCCACTACTTCAGGCACATGGCCAGGATCAAGGGTTAGATGTTTTAAATGTAACCAGAGGGGCCATGTAGCATACAAATGTCCACTGAAGCAAGGTGGGGAACAAAAGGTGAGGGAGCCAGCAAATGGGAATAACAGCATGCCAGTGGTAAGTTCTCTAGAGACAGCAGGAGTACCAAACTATCACTGGAGTCTGTATCCTATCTTAGTGGATGGAAAACAGGCCACTGGTAAGAGAAATACAGCCTCTAACATAACCATTGAGAAGCCTTCAGTGGTTAAAGAGGAGCAGTACTTGCTTGGGCAGCCCACCTCCAGTCAGAGCTTTAAGAGGGAACCCCATTCCAAATACCTTTGTTCAGGGTTCACCTTGACTGGGAGTGTGGAAAAGGAAGGAAGCAGGTAGGTGTGTTTCAGGATATCCCTGCAGATGTCTTGATAGGGAATGATTTTGATAATGCTGTGTATTGTGTTCATGCAGTCACATGTAATCAAGCTTGGAGACAGACATGTAGGTCTGGTAGCCTGGGGGGGACCTGGACAGGCCCCACGCCTGAAGCAGGGACTGGTGATGTGGCTGTTTCAGGGAGGGAGCTACCCTGTAGCAGTTAGCCTGAAAGTGAGCCACAGCTGCTGGTAGGTACTAATGTGACTACAAGGACAGAAATGAGTGGTAGTACCCAGGCTGACAGTGAGGCACCGCTTTCAGAAGATACCTGGCTTCCTGATGAAAGAGACAGAGTTGAGACAGGCTTAGCTTTCAGACCCTACCTTCCGAGGCTACAGGGAGGAAGCTAAGGAACACCTGATTCTTAAGGAAAAGGGGAGTCTGTATACTGGAACAAAGGGTTATTGTATAAAGAGTAGAACCCTGGGCTAGAGGGTGAGGTAGTACAGCAGTTGGTAGCACCTAGAACCTACTGTCTGGCACTTCTAGCCATAGCCCATGACATTTCTTTTGCAGGTCATATGAGCATAAAGCATACCAAGAGACATATTATGCTTAACTTTTATTGGTCTGGGATTGCAAGGGATGTAACAGGGTACTGCAGGACCTGTGAGCAGTGCCAAAAGGTAGGTAAGGCAGGAGACAAGGTCAAAGCTCCTTTGATGCCTTTGCCTGTGATTGAAGAGTCATTTTAGAGGATAGCTATGGATATTGTGGGGCCTCTGAGTACCCCAAATTCCACAGGGAATTAGTATATCCTGGTGGTAGTACTTTATGATACTAGATACCATGAAGCAGTGGCTCCGTCCTTCATTGTGGCAGAGAAGTTTGCAAATGCTTTGTTAGAGATTTTCAGCAGGGTAGGTTTCCCGTGAGAAGTACTGACATACAGGGGGGACAATTTCATGTCAGACCTTCTGGCTTGTTTGTGGAAATGCTGTGGGATGAGGCACTTAGAGACCACTCCCTACCACCCCCAGACTAATGGTCTGGGGAAAGGTTAAATTTTACACTAAAGACCATGCTATGGGCATTTGCAGACCAGTTTAAGAGAGAGTGGGACAGATATTTGCCCCATCTGCTGTTTGCATACACAGAGGTACCCCAGAATACACAAGTTTTTCACCCTTTGAGTTCCTGTATGGGCATAGGGTGAGGGGGCCTTCAGATTTGATTTGTGATGAGTGGGAGGGTGAGTGTGAATTCCACAAGGAATCTGTTGTGGTATATGTCCTGAGCCTCAGGAGAAGGCTTAGGCAGCTCATGGGCTTGGCCCAGGAGAAACTGGCAGGAGCCCAACAGCAGAAAAAGGTCTGGTACGACAGTGGGACAGCAGGTTATGCTGCTCATTCCTGTCAGACACAATAAGCTGCAGGCAGCTTGAGAGGGACCCTTTGAAGTGATAAGGAAGGTCAGTGACATTAATTACATAGTAAACCTGCTAGGCAGGAGGCAGGGGCACAAATTGGTCTCCTATCTGCAACATACAGTGAGGAGTGGTAAGATCAGGCCAGAACCTGCCAAAAGTGCAAGGGGTTCAGGCGTGGCCTGTCCCTGTTACCAAAAAGTAGGTGAGGGCATTCTTGGAGACAGTGGAGTACTGTAGAAAGTTCATTCCCAATTATAGTACAGTAGCTGCTCCCCTCACAGACCTGACAAGGAAAAACAGACCAGATAAGGTAGTGCAACACCCTGCCTGTGAGCAGGCATTCCAAAAGATTAAAGGGGCTTTTGTAGGATCCCTTGTGTCAGCCAGTGCAGATTACAGCAAATAATTTGTTGTGCAGGTGGATGCTTCAAACCGTGGAGTGGGGGCTATACTCAGAGAGGTTTCCTTAGAGGGAGAAGAGCACCCAGTTATATATCTCAGCCATAGACTCCAACCCAGGGAGGAATGTTATGCAGCTGTAGAAAAAGCTTGTCTAACTATAGTATAGAATCTACAGAAACTTCAGCCCTATCTGTATGGAAGGCACTGTAGTTACAGACCACAATCTCTTAACATGGCTACATCATGCCAGCCAGCAAAATGCCAAGTTATTAAGGTGGAGCCTAGGGTTGGAGGCATATGACATAACAGTGCAGCACTGTATTGGGGTCAGCAATGCCATTGTAGGTGGGCTCTCAACACAGGGTATAGGTTAATGTGTTGTCAGACAGTCCAGTTTCTCTCAAGCAACATTTTTCCAGGGTCATTTGAAAACCTAGCTTCAGTCTTCAAAGGGGGAGAGATGTGATGAAAAGAGGTAGTGCCGTCTGTGGCAGGGAAAGAATGGCAGTGTATGTGTAATATATGCCAGTATATGTAACTGGAATTTTATAAAGAATTTTATGTCATTTGATTATCACACTGATTTGTATAGATGTTTGTGGTAAAAATGCATCAACAGTGGGTTCTACTGGACAGAAAAGAGATATAACTGTATGTCAGACAGTATTATTATAATTGATTAAATATATATGTTTTTACAGAGAATTCTGGAGGGGAAGAGGTTGATATCAGTCCAGCTAATTTTGAAAAATAGATAAAAAATTAAATGAATTGGTTTAGGCTATAAAGATTTTATCTCACTGGTCTTATTGCAACCAGAAGAAAACATGTCTGGGAAAGCCAGGACTAGGAGTCTTACTGTATTGTCCTTAGGGGTGACCTAATTGCTACCCTGGAAGGGTGGAAATATTTGAAATTGTTCTATAGCTTTCAGATGCTGGGTGTGTACTGTACCAGAGTCAGGTGACCAGATGTGATGTCATTTTATAACCAGCACTGAGATGATTCTTTAGATGTTAGTGAGATATATGACAGAAGTCTCGCAGCAACACATTGTTCTTCGGAACCTGACAGGAAATATCTCTCACAGATATCTCAAACAAATGCACACTTTATCTTGCCTTGCTGTAGTAAGCAACTCAGCACGCACCCATCATCTTGCCTTGCTGTAGTAAGTAACTTAACTAAGGAACAGTCAATGTCCTTCTATTCACATGTTGCAGTATTCATAGCATTAGGGAGTTGCTGCCTGCAGCGCCGCCTTCCGGACAGTATACCAAAGTCTTTGCTTCAGTAGGGTACGTGTGACGTCCATTGCAGGGCCATAAAGCAATATAGGGTATATAGGTGACTTCTGCTTGTACCCTCCTCAGACTTTTCCTGCCGCAGTGAATGCCAGACTCCCGTTCGCCAGTTCCGAAAGCAGATCACATTTTTCGACGACTGTTAAAAGTCTCCAGACCAAACAACCGTTCTCCTGCCAATACAGATAAGTGCCCTGCTGTTTTTTTCATTACCTTTGATTATTGTTAAGTCTTACATGTCAGCTAGAAAGGGGAAGTGTGCTTGTGGGAGACAAATTCTTCACAAGGACATGCACGAGAAGTGCATTTTTTGCCTAGGCGAGACCCACGACCATACGTCCTGCTCTATTTGCAAATCGTTCATACTGAAAATCCTTCATAGTCATCTTGCTGCACTCAAATTATATTTAGAAAATCAGACACTCAGACATCTTACGCTCAGTATGGAAGGGGGGGGTAGACCCGTCCGAAGAGCCACCGAGGAAGAAGGCCAAGAAAGTTAAGCCGGAATCCCACGCTGCACCTCAGGCGTCCGAGAAAGTTCTTGAGACTGATGAAAGCCCGGCATCTTCCCAGGCATCTGTTTCCAAGCCAGGCCTAGGAACCTCAATGGAAGCTAGGATGGTGGAAACTTATAGTACGTCTTCTGAGGCTGCTCAGCCATCAGGTCCTGATGATGGAGGGGAACCACGGCTCAGTCTTTCAGAGAGCCTTGCTCCTTCACTTCCACCCAGGCAGACATTTGCTCCAATTCTCTCCCCACCTGTTACTCCCTTAAAGAAAAAGCAAAAAGTTAAACACCCTGAATCCCAGCCAGTTCCTGGATGGGAAGTTTTTTCACAAAGCCTTTTTAAGAACTTTCAGGCCTTACAGGCACAACAGGCCGCACCACCAGCTCCCTCACCTCTACCTAGTTTACAGATATCAGAGGAAGAATACTCCTCTTCAGATGAATCTGTCTCATATGAATCCCATATAGAGTCTCCAAAGGATTTCATCACCCCAGAGGAGGAGGACTTCATTACTCCTGAGTCTCCGGGGGAAGAAATCACCTTTGGAGACACAATCTCCCTTATGAGGGAGCATTTTAAATGGCAGGCATCTGAAGTATCTGACACCAAGAAAAGATGCTTTGACGTTTTACAAATGGAGCAACCTTCTCCTTCAGCAGTAGCTCCCTTGCTACCTGCCTTCCAGGATGCTTTCTTGGCTGCTTCTCTATCCCCTGACTCTCAACCACCAGCTTCCAAATGACCGGACCGATTCTACAAGGTCCCTCAGGACACCCAATACCTCTTTAGGAACCCACCAGCAGACTCAGCAGTTATTGCTGTCTCTGCTGACAAATCATCTAGGCAACTACCTTCAATTGCTCTTTATCCCACAGACAAAGACAGTAAATTCATGGGCAGAATAGGAAAGAAAGTTTATACCTCCTCAACTCTGGCTATTAGAGCTCTCAAGTACCAAACTCATATGGCTAGATATATCCTGGATACCATTACCAAGGCGTCCTCATTACTATCTGATGCTCCAGATTCTCCCATTAAAGTACAAATAAATACCCTCCTCTCCACTACATCCCAAGTAACTAGGCACTCGATAAAGTGCAGTTACGATGCTGTGGAAGACTCTTCTAAGTCTGCTGCATCTGGCTCAGCCTTGAGGCGATACTCTTGGGTGAGATTAAAACCCCTACCCATGGATGTGCAAACAAAATTATTGGATGCACCTCTAGATAACAAAGCTCTTTTTGGACAATCCTCAGCAGAACTCCTAAAATCCCTTCAAGAAAAGGGTAAGGAACTGCAAAACCTTAAACACTTACTGGTGTCTCCTATTCCAAGAAACCACAGGAATTACCCACAAAAACCTTCCTTTGTCAGAAGGCAGTCCTCTCATTCTGCTCCACAGTCTAAAGGATGCAGACAAACCAGGAAAAACTATGCTCCTAGATTTCCAACCAGTTTGTCCACTAGACCCTTTCGAGGCCAGTCTGACCACTCCAGACTGCCTCCTCTGTGACTACCCACCCTTACACCAAAACACCCCACTTTCCCTCCCTCTCCCTTCCCTCCTGGCAGATAATCACGTCAGAACAATGGGTACTCTTCATCATTCAGTCAGGTTATTTCATGACTTGGTGGATGCTACCCCCCTTTCATGGTATCCCTCATCCACCTGCAAGCCAAACCCGCCTTTTTCCACCTATCATTCAACAACTTCTAGATCAAGGTACAATAGAACAGGTACCATGCCATCAAAGAAACATAGGCTTTTATTCCAGAATGTTTCTGGTACCAAGGAAGGATGGCCCATGGAGACCAGTCCTAGACTTATCCTTTCTAAACCTCTTTCTCAAAGTTCCCAATTTCAAAGTGATTACCTTACCCCTACTCTTATCACTCATTCCAGCTCTGGCTTTCATGGTAGCCCTGGATTTGAAGGATGCCTACCCTCACATCCCTATCCACCCAGATTACAGGAAATACCTCAGATTTGCAATAGGCTCTTGCTATTTGCAATTCTCTGCTTCCCAAGTCTTCACAAAGTGTCTGGCCTCTGTCATCACCCACTGCAGGACTCAGGGTATTCAGATATACCCATACTTGTACGGCCTGCTCATTCTTCATCAAGACCGCCCAGTCCTCCTAATTCACCTTCAAAAGGTAATCTCCACTTTCTCTTAGCTAGGGTTCACCATAAACCATGAAAAGTCTCACCTGATCCACTCCCAAGACCTGGTTTTCCTGGGGTGCAGGATCAGAACATACAAAATGCAAGCCTGCATTCCAGATCAAAGAATCCTAGAACTTTGACTATACTTCCAAAATTTTCTCACACACACTTCCATGCCAGCTCTAGAAATTTTAAGAGGTCTAGGTCACATGGCATCACTCATACCCATGTTGCCTCTGGCAAAACTTCACATGTGAAAAATCCAGTGGGTCCTGAAAAACTTATGGAGCCAACACTCCCAGACCCTGGACACCCCCTCCCCTTACTTCAATGTTTGAAGAAGGAACTCCAGTGGTGGATATCAGTTCTCCACCTCAACCAAGGGACCCACCCTCAGGTCCCTACACTCCTCCAACAGGTCTCCACAGATGTTTCCAACCTGGGGTGGGGGCAGTGCTACTTTCAAACCAAAAACAACTCTCTATGCAAGGCAGGTGGTCCAACCCAAGACAAAAGGACCATATCAACATCAAAGAAATGAGAGCTTTACATTTGGCCCTATTAACCTTCAAATCAGCCCGTCAGCCAGGAACCCTGAAAGTAATCACAGACAAAATGACAGTCCTGTGGTACATAAACAAGCAGGAGGGAACAAAGTCCTACCCTCCATGCAGCCTAGCAATCCAGATCTGGAACCTAGCAGTATCTCTCCACATTCATCTGGTAGCTGTTTATATCTCTTCAACAGAGAATGTCATGGCAGTCTTCCTGAGCAGAACTTCATCGCCAAGTCCCAAATGGATGCTTCACATGGAAGTATTTCTGGACATAATCCACAGGTGGGGTATTCCACAAACAGATCTTTTTGCCTCCACCCAGAACAGACAGATGCCCAAATTCAGCATAAGGAATCCACATCCACAAGCGTGGAAAGTGGACACCTTTACCTTCTCTTGGGAGGGAATGTACTTCTATGCTTTCCCCCGCTTCATCTTAATTCAGAAAGTTCTTCTGAAAATACAGAAGGACAACCCAAAAATCCTACTGGTGACCCCCTTTTGCCAAGACAGCATTAGTTTCCCCTCCTACTCCTACTATCCAAGGGCAATCACCACAGGTTACTCCACCGAATAGACCTGCTCATACAGGACAGGGCATCCCTACTACACCCTCAGGTGAACAATCTGAAATTAACCTTATGGGTGATAGGGTTTTGATCCCCTACAGACACCTATATTCAGAGGATGTACTCAATGTTCTGCAGGAGGCCCGAAAACCTAGTAACAGGAGAAACTATGTATCCAAATGGAACAGATTCTCCCACTGGTGTCAATGAAAAAAAACAGGACCCTCTGACTACCTCTATACCTATGGTCCTGTCCCATTTGTGTGAGCTACTTCACTCTGGACTCACATACTCATCAAAGTGCATTTATCTGTCATCTCTGCCTGTCTGCCTATCTCCCCTCCTCTAGCTTCCAGACTGGAGGTCAAACATTTCCTCAAAGGGGTTCTTCATATTAGGCCTCCCAGGAAACCTTTACCTCCCCCTTGGGACCTGAACTTTGTACTAGAAAAACTTACATTGCCACCCTTTGAACCAGCCCATTCAGTATCCCTGAAGCTATGCACACTAAAAACAGTGCTACTAGTGGCCTTTACATCTGCCAGGAGTGTTTCAGAGATACAAGCTCTCATGGTTACCTCCCCCTACCTTGTTCTCCACAAGGATAGATTTGCTTTCAGGACCAACCCTTCCTTCATGCCTAAGGTGGTTAATGAACTTTCACTAAACCAGACCATTAACCTACTGGTTTTCTACCCTCAACCACAAAATTCCTCAGAAAGGACTCTCCATTCTTTGGATGTCAACAGACAACTGAGGTATTACCTAGACAAAATAAAACCTATCAAAAAGTCCGATCAACTTTTCATCTCCTTCCACCCAAGGGCTCTAGGGAAGGCAGTCTCAAGCAAAAGCAAACCAGTGCTTCATGGGTTTCAAAATCCATTACTTTATGCTACTTGTACCATGGTAAATCCCTGCATGGTCAAGTCAAACTTCACTCCACCAGGGCAGCTGCTTCCTCACCTGCCTTTTTCAAAGGAATTGACTATGCTTCTATCCTGGGAAGCTGCCACACATTTACCAAACATTACAAACTGGACCTAGTCTCTAGAGCTAGGGCAGGGTTTGCCATGTCCGTCCTCCAAGGACTCATTGACCAGGGAACCCAATCCTCCACCCAGAACCATACCTAAAAGCTCTGGTACTCTCCCTACTGTTATGAATACTGCAACATGTGAATAGAAGGACATAGTATAGCTGTGTAAAAACTTACCATAACTTTTGATGTCCTTCTCTTCCATGTTGCAGTATTCAGTCCCCCCCACCTACCTCTGTACCTTACCAGACTACATACCATGCTGACTTGTGGGGACATAACCCTTCTATCCCCCAGTTCTTCACTAAACACAAACTTCCTGCTACCCTGACTCTAGCCTACATGTAATTCTAAGGGCTCCCTTGGGACCCTTCTACCCACAGGAGTACTACTATATGCGGCAGTTCATTCTGAGGAGGGTGTGTGCGGACGTCACCTTTATACCGTATGTTGGTTTATGGCCCTGACAGAGACGTCACACATACCCTCCTGAAGCAAAGACTTTGGTATACTGTCTGGAAGGCAGCGCTGCATGCAGCAACTCCCTACTGTTATGAATACTGCAACATGGAAGAGAAGGACATCTAAGGTTATGTTAAGTTCTTACACAACTATACTTTCTTCGGTCAGTCAGGAAAATATGGTGAGATCAGTATTATTTTTCTGCATCTGTGTGAATCTATCCAACTGTGTAATTTTTTTATATCTCCTGTGACTGAAACTCTGTTTTTTATTGTAACTAGGTATTCACTGTTCTCATGTTTTCTATGTTATTATTTATTAGTAAATATTTCTATACCTTTCATTGTGGCTGGTCTTTTAGAGAATACTTTTAACATCTTAAGAGTACTTATGTTTATTTTAGTGCCACTCCTGAAGCTCTTACTGCATTGGTCAAACTCTACCATTTGTATTAGTATTAATTTTACTCAGTATAATTGGGTACCCTTGTAAGAGCCTTAAAGTAGCTGACTGGTGGCAGTGTAATTACCTTATAGTCTGGGAAAAGGGGGCACAGCTGGTAAATCTGTGCTAGCCTTTCCCACATGTGTGTGTGTATATTTATGTGTGTTAAAGTTGAATGTCCAGGTGTGTGTGTGTGTGTGTGTGTGTGTGTGTGTGTGTGTGTGTGTGTGTGTGTGTGTGTATATATGTGTGTGTCTGCTACTTGGAACGAGGACACAGTGCTCCAACGTGGTCAATGTGGAGTTTTGTTTGGGGTCTGAAGAGAGTCTAGTCTCAGATCTGGAGGGTGCCACTGTGTGCTCTTAAGGGAAACTGTGCTTGGTACAGAGAGCTGCATCTGAAAATACTGTGTGTATCCATTTTTGCTGCTAGTGGCCATCCCTCACCTGTGTCACTGATGATTGAGGTTCCTTGATTACTGGCCCAGAGTAGAGACCAGCACAGCTAGTGTTGAATCTTAACATAGTCCTTATCTGTCTATATATATATATATATATATATATATATATACACACCCATGTAAATATGTATGCACATACACATATACACATTAAAAACCCAAATCAGTAGCAACTTAGAAACACAGTTCGATGAAAACCAAAATAATGAATAAATGAAGCTGTGTTTTACCAGACTAGGTACTTCACTTTATTTATACCAAAAGCAAGTACTTTTGTCCACTGTTAAAACAGGAGTTTATCGGACTAAAATTTAAAAATCTGTTCAGTTTAAATACTTTGTTAGTCACATGACTATAAAACAGTATGTTACTTGGCCAATAAGATTAAAATTAATGAACATTTAAAAGTTCAAAACATGTGTATGCACTTACACATTCATCCAGGTTTCTTTAATTTAGGTTTTAAACTTGTTTCATTGTGCCCTGGTGGAAAATATGCTTTAACTACATTTGACATGCCCTCTTTATTTCCTCTCTTTAAAAAAGAACTATGTGCAGGGGCGGCTCGTGGCATCGGGCTGCCGGACTGCAGCCCCCTCAAAATAAAAAAATAGAAAGAAAAATAAAAAAAAATTATTTTTTGAAAATTCGCGCATGCGCAGTAGTCCCGACTACTGTCGGTCTATGCGCATGCTCAAGGCAGTCCGGCAGTCCCCATAGGGGGACACAAGGAGACGTCTGTGTACTTTTAAAGTGCACAGACTCGCCAGGATTATGGGTCGCGTCCGGACTGCAAGAGCAGCAGCAGGACTCGGGAAGGAGCATTAGGATCTCATCGGGCTTTCCTTGGGATCTCGCGGGAAGGATGTACGTTAGCTGGATATATTCAGGTAAGTGTATGGTGCTTTTTACCTTTATTTGTGTGTGTATGGTGCTTATGCTTTACTGGAGTTTGTGTATGGTGCTTATGCTTTACTGGAGTGTGTGTGTGTGTGTGTGAAAATGCCCCAGGTGCTTATGTAGGGAATACCTCAGGCTTGAACCCTGTACCCTGTATGCAGGTGTTAAAGACTTGAGTTCCCTACCCACCACCATTTGTAAAAAAATTGCAGATTTTTGCCTCATATTCGATCTGATCTGTTCCTCATAATATCTGTGGTTTGTACATGTTGCAATGCTTGATATTTGATGGTGCAGTCGTAGCATTGTTGCCTCACAGCTGCAGGTTCTTGGGTTTGATTTTTGGCTGGGGTTCCTTCTTTGTGAGGTCTGTATCTTCTCCCTGTGTTTGTGTGGGTTTGCTTTTGTGTCCTCCCATGTTACAAAGACATGTCTACATTATTTCTTCCTGGGCCTCTGCTGAAAATTGTTTATTTGTTCCAAGTCAGACTGTCCTGATTAAAAAATGTTAAATAAAATTGACAGGCATTTGAATTTCAGACTTAAGGGTTTCTGAATGTTTAATTTCTTGCATATTTGATGGTGCAGTGGTAGTATTGTTGCCTCACAGCTATAGGTTTTCTGGTTTGATTCTTGGTTGGGGTGGCTTCTGTGTGGAGTCTGCATCTTCTCCATGTGTTTGTGTGGATTTGCTCTGGTGCCCTGCCATTTTACAAAGACGTGTCTGCAGTTTTAATCCCTCGCCTCTGCTGAAAATTGTTTTTGTTCTGTCCGCAGTAAAATTGACAGGCATTTGAATTTCAGACTTCAGGTTTCTGAATGTTTAACTCCTTGCATAATTGATGGTGCAGTGATAGTATTGTTGCCTCACAGCTATAGGTTTTCTGGTTTGATTCTTGGTTGGGGTGGCTTCTGTCTGCATCTCCTCCCTGTATTTGTGTGGATTTGCTCTGGTGCCCTGCCATTTTACAAAGACGTGTCTGCAGTATTAATCCCTGCGTCTCTGCTGAAAATTGTTTTTGTTCTGTCCGCAGTAAAATTGACAGGCATTTGAATTTCAGACTTCAGGTTTCTGAATGTTTAATTCCTTGCATAATTGATGGTGCAGTGATAGTATTGTTGCCTCGCAGCTATAGGTTTTCTGGTTTGATTCTTGGTTGGGGTGGCTTCTGTCTGCATCTCCTGCCTGTGTTTGTGTGGATTTGCTCTGGTGCCCTGCCATTTTACAAAGACGTGTCTGCAGTATTAATCCCTGCGTCTCTGCTGAAAATTGTTTTTGTTCTGTCCGCAGTAAAATTGACAGGCATTTGAATATGAGACTTCAGGTTTCTGAATGTTTAATTCCTTGCATAATTGATGGTGCGGTGGTAGTATTGTTGCCTCACAGCTATAGGTTTTCTGGTTTGATTCTTGGTTGGGGTGGCTTCTGTGTGGAGTCTGCATCTCCTGCCTGTGTTTGTGTGGATTTGCTCTGGTGCCCTGCCATTTTACAAAGACGTGTCTGCAGTTTTAATCCCTGCGTCTCTGCTGAAAATTGTTTTTGTTCTGTCCGCAGTAAAATTGACCGGCATTTGAATTTCCAACTTCATGTTCTTCAGAATACATAATAGCACAACCTTTTTTTTTTAGCAATTTTCTAAGTTTATAAGATGAATATTTTAAATTTGTCCCTATTTTTGGGACTGTATTCCCCCATTATTGGCTTCGCCCAGGTTTTTGTGCTAAGGTTGACAGCTATGGCAAGAACTGAATTCACTGAATATGTTTGAGGGCTGTATTCCCTCATTACTGGGTTTGTCCAGGTGTTTTGTACTAAGAGGTTGACAGCTATGGTGAGAACTGAATTCACTAAATGATAGCCATTTAAGTTTCAGTCTTCCTCTCTTTTACAAAGCAGCTGATGTATGAGTGGTATGTTACTCTGACTGTTTTTGCTCAGGGACCTTGGCAGTAAAATATATGGTGGCAACACAACATTTTATTCTAGCAACTTTCCAAGATTATACAAGCAATGTTTAATGTGTCCCTGTTTTTGGGCTTTTGACCCCCCCCCCCCAATACATTTTGGCTTTTTCCAGTTTTCTTGAGCTGCGAAGTTGAGATGCAGTTGAGTATTGAGTAGATTTTACAAGGAACTGAGAGTTGCAGGGGAATAGAAGTTTAGTGCTTTGCCAAGTTAATACTATAGCACAACAGGCTGTGTACTTGCTTTTGATGCAGAAGGTTGTGGGTTCTACTCCCACAAGGGGTGGATGCTGCCGTACTGAGAATGTTCTCCTTGGTGAAGATGCTAACTATGAGTTTGTTATCAGTTTGCCATCCATTTCCTCTTGCAATATTATTACTAGCTTATCATTTTTTTATGTAATATAGGCAATTTATTCATGAGGGGCAACAGACACTTTATTTTTCGATGAAACCATGAAATATAAAGGTGATTGCTAGCAGCAACCGCTTCATTAGTTACAGATTTCTTTAATGTGGAATTATTTAGATGACTGACTTCAGAGATTGTGCATATTTACTGATAATGGACTGTAGAATTGTGCATATTTACTGATAAAGGTGGACTGTAGAATTGTGCTTATTTACTGATAATGGTGGACTGTGGAATTGTGCGTATTTACTAATAATGGTGGACTGTAGAATTGTGTATATTTACTAATAATGGTGGACTGTGGAAGTCTGAGTAGACTTTTTATGATAAATGTTCTCAACTGGGCAGTTTTGCCATTATGGGTGCATATGGTTTGTTTCATTGCTTACTGGAAAAAATGTTCAAAACAAATTTAAAACACCCTGTAACAAGTGTACTGTATTGTACAAGGAATATAATTTTAGTACAATGAGGAAGGTGTATCAAAGAGCACATGTATGTTTCATATCAAGGAGCCTATGATTCGAAAACAGCCCAAAATTAATCTTTATCTGCCACTGGCAAAATGTATTTTCTTTGAATGTGGGGTTCAATGCTGTTTCAATGAATGTGAGTTTCAAGGGCAGAGAAGTTTTAATGCTAAGTTTTCATTGTGAGACTGCATTGCTTTGTTTAACAGATGACTTAGTGTTTGTGCTGTAAAATACAAAATAAAACTTTCAAATGAAGTCCAACTCATCATAGAAGTAAAGCAGTATGCACATTAGTGTTTATGGTAAATGGAGTGAAATAGCCAAGTATAATGGTTCATTGGAATGGCTGCAGAGGCTCCATTCAACCATTATTTTGTCAGGGGAAGGGCAGCAAACTCAGACAGGCCCAGCTGAACTATACCTCCCAACTGTCCAGATTTTCAAAGAATGAATAGATTTTTGCTTCTTATTTTTGGTTTGTTGTTCATAAAATTTGTAGTTTTAATTCCTAAATGATTTGCCAGAAGTCACTCAATAAGTTTCAGACTTCATAACCTTCAGAAAAATGCATGTTAAAGTAAGAGCTGTTCTATCAACTGTCTCAATTTATACAAGAGCAATTTTTAGTACTGTTTATATGTGCCCCAATATATTTGGCCTTGTTCAGATTTACTGCATTAACAGGTTGAGAGGTACATGCAAATAAATTGCTTTATAGAATTAGGCATAGCCAACCTCTCAACTGTCCCCAATTTTTGGCTCAAAATGTTGCTCTTCCCCTTTATAATCCCTCCACAAAATAGCAATTTTGGAAGAAAACATGGAGGGTTTACAATTAAGAAATAACTGTAATAATCAAAGTTATAGATTACTTGAAATGCATGTAGATTCTTTTATATTTTGTCAGCTGCTCAAGGTAGCAGTACTAATATTAAAGTGTCCCTTCTTTGACAGGTAGCAGCTGTATTGTGTGTCTATTTTATATTTTTGCATCACATTTTTGTCCATTTTTCATAAAATTGTGTTTTTGGCAAATTAGTGACATCACTAAAGACTGAAGTTAGAAAATGACAGACATTTGAGTTTCAGATTTTATACCCTTCAGAAAATTCATACTAATGCAAGACCTATTCTATTATCTTTCTAAGTTTATTAGAGCAATATTTAAAAATTGTCCTTATTGTTGGGCCTTTGTCCCACTTCTGTGTATGGCTTTGTCCAGATTTCTTGCTCTTGAGGTTGAGAGGTATGACAAATGTGTCAGGGCCATCACAGTCAGCCAGAGAGATTTCAAATTGTGACATGCTTGTTGCACCCCACTCCCCATGTAGTGACTCTGGATGTGTCCAAGCAAGGCAAGGAGTAGTTGTATCTACCTTGGATGGGGAGGACACACTGCATAAGTACTACAGTGGCTTTTCATCTGTCCTTGATTTTGCAGAATGGTCTGGTTTCTGTCATATTTTTGTACTGTTGATTTATGCTTATTACTCAAAGTGCCTGTTGCTCTGTGTTTTAAGTAGCAATGCTTTAATGACCATAAGGTAAGCTTGTCTGAGATCATAAGATGCAAGTAAGCTTTAATAAGCATACTGTTAAAGAATTGCCAACATTGAAAGCCTTTCTGTTGTTGCCATGCAGAGAATACTTGACTAGATAATGTATAAGCCTTGGGTATTAAAGGACAGGATTCCATTATTTTAAAAAGCTCATTACACTTGTTGGAGACTTCCAGTCATCTCTACAGACTTTACCCGTAAACTAAACAGAATGCCAATCATGTGTGGTCCATAACCTGTACAGTAATCCTTTAAGCAATGTATCTTGAGCTTGTTTCTTGTTTGCTTTTCATTTTTACTTTTATCATGTTTTCCCCATGAAACAAGTTGTCAGGCAGCAGGTCTTTTTGGATAAGAAACATTTTTACAAGTGGGGCATCACATAGATTTCTACTTTCAGCATGTTACTTGGTACTTTAATAAAGCTGAATATATTATAATTAGGACTGCAGTGCAAGGAGAAGTGGTTTGAGTTGAGTGCTTCTGGTTTTTCTTATACTTGATTTTGACTGGCATTCCAGTAATGTATTTAAAAGTAATTTATTTTTCATGCCTCACAACCTTTTGTTTCCATCTAGATATTAAGTAAGCTGTCATGCAGCCAATGCATTGAAATATTTTTATTCTTCTACACTTATTTTTGTCTTGATTGGACTTTCATAATGATGGTTTGCCACCCAGGGCAGCGTATTTAATTAAAGTTAGTTTTTTGTGGTTTTGTGCATAGCTCCTCCCCTTTCTGGTTGACCACACCCCCTCCCCTTGACCCCACCCATTCAGCTGTCTCCTGCAGCCCCCCTGTGATTTGAAGTCACCAGCCGCCACTGACTATGTGTCACCTTCAGTGCATTCCTCTACATTTTCCATCAGAAAAAAGACCTTTTTTAAATGTTAACATTTTTGTGAATTCCTAAATAGGTAACTGTTGTAGATGTTATTGCATACAAATGGTCTCTAAAATGATGAGATCATTTTCTAGCACATTCTAATGTACAGCTGTCCTCCCTCTTTATTAATGTATCTAAGCTTACTACTAAAGTAAAGGAATTCAGATTTAAAACAGAGGGCATTAAAAAGAGTTTATTTATTTATTTTGTTTACCGGGTAATGTCCGACTGAGCATGAGGCCCATTTTCAGCGGAGGCCCGGAGAGAAAACCTCCATACATAAAATAGACAGTATTAAACAATCAAATTGAACATGTATTAATCAACATTGTACAAAGCAAGTCAGTAAAGAAATTAGTTATAACAATAATTAGCAAATAATTAATAAATTTAACAAAGAATGGCACAGTGATAAAAACTGGCAGCATGAGTTAATAGTGAGAACAGTGTGATACAGTAATTGCAAGATAGAGAAATGCAGTCTACATAACAGTTAAAGACAAAGCAGTATGTATGTATACATTGATAACTGAAACCAAGAGTAGAAACAAGATAGCCTTCAGCAGTTAATAGTTGTAGCTGTGAGAATGAGCTAGTTTAAAGGAGTAGGAGGTAGCTTAACCAGGAGTATGGCAGGAGCAGAGCCAGTGTTTTGCTAGATGTTCCTTAAGGAGGTTTTTAAACTCATGAATGCTGGGGTTTTTAGCTATAGGTTGAAAAAGAGTGTTCCACAGTTTCACAATTTTATGGGAAAAGAGGGTGGTGCCCTGTGTATTGTGGGCTTGGGTAATCTTTAACAGTAGTTTATTTGAGGATCTTAGTGCTCTAGGATTGCTGTTGAGTTGGACTAGATTGGTGAGTGCTGTGCAGTTGTTAGGTTTGTGAATTATATTGTGGGCTATGGACAGTTGTTTAAATGTTGGAAGGTTTGGTAGTTCTAACCATTTGAGTTGGGAGAGTACAGAGCAGTGGTAGGTTCTGTAAGGGTGGCCTCTGGCAAACTTGGCGATCTTCCTGAATAATGGTTATACACAGCATGTGGTGGTAGATATGGCTAGTGAGGTTGGGGCAGAGAGGGATTTCCTTGTATTAATCCATAACTTAAGTAACACAGAGGATTGGGATAGGGCTACCGATCATAACTCACTCGCTGTGTATTCGAGACATGGATGCCAAGAAATTTACCTGGAGAGTGTCCTTATTAATAAATGTACTGTACATCAATAGTCTTTATAGCACTACTCTTGCATGTTTGTCATTGAAGGCATTAAGTCCCCCTTACCACATCCTAACTGCTGTAACTTTTATAAAAGCCATAAGCATTAGTTTGGTACCATATTGCAAATATAGTATTTTGTTCACATCAAATTGATTGTATGTTGAAGTGCAAACATGTTCTTGGATTTACACTATTGAATATTACTTAAATGACTGCAAGGATCTGATATAATGTGCTCCTGGATTTATGTTAATGTTCTGCACATTTGTATTTACACTTTGTTGACTGGATTAATCCCACTAGGACTGCAGCCTGATTTCAGGGGAGACCTGAGTTGGTATTCTTACTGAGTAGGGGAAATTGGTTAAGACATCAGGGAACCTCTCCCTACTTTTTTTGATAGATGTTGTGGGATATTTTACCACCATCTCAAGCAGATGTGACCTTTTTTTTTTGTCTCATCTGAAGGATGGCACATTCAGGAGTGCGACTCCCCCTTATGCCACTCTGCAGTGTCCGAAATAGAAAATGAATCTAAGCATCTAGTGTTGAAATAGAACCCACAGCCTTTTGATCTTCCAACACCAAAGGCAGGTGTACTACCTGTTGAGCTACAGACAATGCCTCAGACATTGTTTTGACACTAATAACTTAATACTGTAGATATTGCTGTTCTTGTCGCATGTCCTGGCCATGATTGAAAAGGATCCTTTCGGCCAGTTCACTTTCCCAGTTAATAAATGTTAACTAACAAACTAAATAAATAAACGGTGACAGTTATTTAGTAATACAGATATGCAATTGACCTGTAATGACATTTAATCTTTTTGATTAGCTTACTAGCCAGCAGTTTTGAGCGTACAATTTGAGAGCATAGTTTAACCATGTGATTTTAGGTGGAAGTGCACATTTTCTCATGCATCTGAAAAATACACCTAAGCTGTACAGCTCAGTTAGGTGTAATTATAAACCTGCTGTTAAAATGTAGCAATCCTCATACTGGGTTCATGCATTATAATACTATTTTCATAGAAATTAAAGTACTGGCCTTCACTAAGCAGAGTATCTTGAATATTTCTGTTTAATAAACTTGGTCGTGTTGTGACAAGTAGAATTAAAAAAGTAGTTCTGTTATCTCATAGCTTTATAAGTTCATAGGTTTATAGGAGATTACTAGGCTATTGATCCTAAGACCTTTATAAGCCTAGCCATGTTACACCCTAGTTCCCTTATTGACCAAGTCATATGGTCTATATTTGCAGCGTGAGTCTATGATCAACATCAACTGCCCTTATCCAAGAGGAACATAGGTGACACCCCCGGGGTAAATTTATGATCTCCTCTTTGCTAAGACTGACAAGAATGAAGCCAGTAAAACCTGTTAACAGTCTTCAAAACTACTGCTAAATTTGCAAGGAGGGCTATAATCTTGACCTGCTTAAACTCATTTTGAAAACAAAGTTTACATTTTGAAATATTTGCAAGTACTAAACTATTGCTAAACATAAAAGCAAAGACAAAGTGGCCCATGCTTCTTTGTTTTCTCTTTATTACTATTTCCTGCAATAGGACAACTCCCTATTTTTATTAATGTACATTATAAGACAACCACATGTAGGGTATTAGAGTAGTAACCATTGTGGGAGTATACATCCTAGGTATTAGCATACTAAGGGTATTACAGTGATAAGAAATGTGGCAATATACTGCAGATTACAGACACATTCTAGAGCAACTTAACAACTACTTGTTTTCAGTGCTAAGATGGTTTGATCATTTATGATCTATCAAAACGTAGTTGTTAGTGAGTTAGAGACCCTACTGTACAACATTAAACTAAGCTAACTGACTGCATTTCATGGAAAGTGCTACTCAGTTGGTTACACATATCTAGATCTGTAAACTACTGCATTTGAATTATTCCAACCGTGTTGAATAAGAACTTGTAAAAAGAAAACTCTGGTGATGTCCAGGTAAAATCACAATGGCTTTAATGGAACAAGCAGTAGAAACACAATAAAAACATCTGTAGCAACTGAACTGACTAAGCACTTTCACCCAATGAGGGCTTCTTCATTCTTGCATTGGAGTCTGAGCTTTTGAGCCCACATTGTCACAATACGTTAAGCACTTATAAACCAAGGGGATCATGGTATGCAGAGGCACATTTCTCCTTCACAGACTTGGAGGAGCTTCCAAGGGGGGAGTGATGTGCTCCCATCAGAGAAAGGATAGAACATCCTCAGGACCAGCAAACTAGTCCTCTCCCTACCACCTGATTCTTGCCAAAGAACTGGTGGCTGATTTGGGTTTCCAGGGAGGAACGAATGGGCTGTAGGGTCTCATCTTACCTGTGAATGACCAGTTCCTATCCTTCACGGAACAAACTGACCAGTAGAGTGAAGGTTGAGGAGCCTATGGGTGAAGTCTGGGCAAACAAAAAATAAGGACTTGTAATAACTGGAAAGCTTTGCTAGAAACATCTGATAAAGCATAATATTTTGCCCTGAAATTTAACCTAAAGAAATGTGTCTGTTATAGGTCAGAGTGCATTCTGCAGTTGCATGACTGATACAAAACATACTTCACAACTGAATAACCAGATGCAGCAGCAAGAGGACTAAACACATGTAACTTTTGTACTGCAAAAATAAAAACTATTACTAGCTCAGTTACAGAATTATTTTCTTATAGCACGCAGTCAAGATGTAAGCCTGTATGGTTAACACTTCTTCAGTTAAAGTGACTCAACACTAGCTCTCTTACACACACACTTCAATTAAGGCTTATTAGAAATTAAGTAATTAATGTCACAGACATTCATTTTTAAACTAGGAATTGGGACTAGGACTGGGAAATGCACTTATGGGTTCCAGAACAATTAACTACTGTTATGGAAATTGCAGCTAATCTTTTTTTTTATTTGTACGGTGGTAACAATGGTGAAAGTTACAGAAAAGATTCAGAAGGCATGGTTTCATAAAGCTAATTAATGACTGTTGTATATAAAGTAACTCGAATAAATGATTTACAGTTGTAAAAGATATTGTTCAAAAGCTATGTGGAAGCTAAGTGGATACCAAAAGGATTGAGAATTTTAAAAATGTTTGCCAGTGCTCAAGGTTGTCCCAAACTGTTGCATGCATCTAAGCATACCTCTCAACTATCCAGATTTTTGCCTCATATTTTTGGTCTGTTCTTCATAAAATGCGTGGTTTTCTGGCAAATCATTGAACAGGAATCTATGAACTTAATGAAGCCCTTAAATAATGTCACACATTTGAGTTTCAGACTTCATATCCTTAGGAAAAATGCATGTAAATAGAAAATGTGTTATTCTAAGAGCTTTCTAAGTTTATTAGAGCAATATTTAAAAATTGTCCCTTTTGGCTATGCCAGTGTTTGTTACACTTGAAGGTTGAGAGGTATGCATCTAAGGAAGTATATCACAGAACAGGAATGGACTTTGTGAGACTGCTGTTTAACATGGGAACCTTGAAACTGTATCTTTCAAGAGAGATAACAATATCTGAATTCTGAAGTTATCTCTTTGCTAAGTTTTTCCTTTTTCAAAATAAATGCAAAGAAATGTTGCCAGTGACTCGCAGAAACTAATACAAATAAAAAATGTATGCGAGAAAAGAAAGTTTATGATACTCAAGTTGTTTTTAATGTATTCTCATTTAAAGGTTGTTAGTGCTCTAGAGATTTTCATCTCTAAGACAGTTTCAGATGGAAAAGGTTGCACAGCTACTGACTTTGTCTCAAATGCCTCGGGATGTATAGAAGCAATATTAACATTCAAGTGACACAAGGGGATGAGGCATCACATATTAAAAATGAAATTTAAAGCCATATAGAGATGCTTACTGACAAAGAACAGCCTTGCATCAAGATCCAGACATTGTAGAAGGGGCTACAAACATCATAATTGCATGGAACAATTAAAATCAATATGTTGTCCAGAATGTGGGTGTAGCATTGTACAGATAGAAATATTGAATAAATCTCATTAAAAGAACTTTATATAAACAAAAATATTCTGTACTATTTAAGGGTTTATCATTTGTACTGAGTAAATGAGCAAACAATGTGAAATCCGAGACAGAGTTACAGCAGTTTACACAAGTTATGTGTGTGTGTGTGTGTGTGTGGGGGGTGGCTCTGTAGCCCATTGCTTGCGACCATCAAACCTTTTCTTTGCCAAGTCAGTCAAGGAGAGTGGTTTAAGCTTTTTTACATTTTTCTCCCTACTCCTATATTGGCATTCACCTGTTGAGGTGACATGGATGGGCTGTCCAGAGAAGGTATTCTCCATTTCCATCAGGGGTGTGTCATTCAAGCAGCCCTGTAATTCTCCACAGTAGGAACAGTGGTTTCCCCCACAAAGGTCACACTGCCCTGTGTGCCTCTGAGTGCATGCAACCGTCCCCTAGGAAAGGCATGCGGACTAGTCATCTTCATTCCTTTCCCCCTGCCTGCCTGGCTCCTCCAGAGCTCGGGCAACTATTTGAACCCCCGACATGTTCGCCACAGTCAGGGCTCCGTCTCTGGGCCACAGAGCCAGGTTCGAGTTTACAGAAAAAGTTCATTTGAAACAGAATTTTAAACGTGTTTCAGCTAATAATGTATTATACAAGTCAAGTACTTTTATACCGTACACTCATTAACTGGTAAGTGAATTTGAAATAATGTCTGAGGCAGGCAGTAAAGGTATATTAGCTAAAACTAGTTGTTAAAATATGTTATAAGAATTCAGTGAATGGGAGAAAAGTTCTACAGTTTTTGAACAATTATTCATTTTACTGAATTGGCTAAAGTTAATACTATAATAACAGATGAAGATTTTGTCAAGATTATTTTATGTTCAGAAATAAGTTGGTGAATGCAAGATATGAGAGATGCTGGAGTATATCAGTCACAATATTTCACTTGTTTAGTTATTGAGCATTTAGTGATGCAGGTCTTGCTTGCCTTACTGAAAACATATTAAGTTACTTCTCTTACATCAAAGTAGATAGTTTTAGGTAATAACCAAGTTGCAGACCCACTAGATATTTACATAGAGAACAATGAAACAGTTTAAAACAATTAGTTCCAAAACATACATAACTAATTATAATGACTTTAAATGGAAGCTGCCTGTAGTGGCAACATCAGTTAATATTACTCAGTGTTGTTAGTAACAGGTGATATTCAGTTGATGCATATTCCCCATGAACTGTGAATGAAAGCTGTGCAAGAGTATTTAAGTGAATATTTGGGGGTTTAAAACACAATGGCTGAAATTCAGTAACAATTTTCAGATTATGTTAGGAAATTTTGTGCAATGATTAGTTACACACAGGGTGGTGGAGGGCATTCCAGAGACACACTGAGCCTGATTGTGGAAATCTAAGAAATTTGAAGGCATACATTATATGCAAATAGCAGCATAATGAGTGACAGGTTTAACATAAGGACAACTGCAATGGCAAATGTGGGTAAACAATATGAAAGAGAAATTCCGATTTCACAATATGCTTCAGAGTTGTTGACTGCAAGTAAAACAAGGAGTTTTGGAAGACTGTTTATGAAAACACATAAGTGGTATCTACTGCATTGGTAAAGCTGTACATGGAAGAGGAATTACTTCCTGCTGGTAGTCCCAATGTTGCATGTCATTGCCCATGGTGATGCCATGTCATTTATCTGTGCCTAACATATGCCGTCAACTGCAGTGAAATCATCGACCAAGTATCCTGTGGACAGATCACC
Organism: Protopterus annectens; assembly: GCF_019279795.1. Classification (NCBI taxonomy): domain Eukaryota; kingdom Metazoa; phylum Chordata; order Ceratodontiformes; family Protopteridae; genus Protopterus; species Protopterus annectens. Next base: position 1,645,447,628 of record NC_056731.1, on the reverse strand, counting down.
ACAAAGGAGCTGATCAAGATTTGTCATTCTTATATGCAGGTCTGTTTGTGGTGTACCTATCCCTGTGGACACCAATGTATGTTTGATTTGAGAATACCAGCTACAGGGACCTAGGGGAAAGGGAAGAAAATAGATTAACTGTAAGGGGTTCCACGCAATCTACTGCAAGATGGTCTGTACTGCACGTCATAATTCTAAAAAAAAAAAAACATGCTTCTGGAGCATTTCTCCCCGGGCCTCCGCTGAAAACAGGATCTGTGGAACCTAGTCGGACTTTCCCGGTCAACAAATGTTAAATAAATAAATAAATAAATAAATAAATAATATGCAATGTGTTTGTAGACACATAGGTAGTGCCTACAACTCCCACATATGGCACATGTGCACCCTATATCACTAGTTTGTATAGGGTGATTCAGCCCAAGGATATCTAATCGGTGATGCTGGATATACCTTGGAGCCATAGTTAATGACACCCATTAGAAATTCCCAGACCATGGCAGAAAATGTCTCATCAGTGCTGTTTCACAGACCCTTATCTTTATCAAACATGTTTGCCCTGCTGAGAGCCCAATTCCTTTATCTGGATATAGCTGGATGCTGTACAGTATGCCCTTTCACATGCAGTAAAATCTTTGTAGTCTGGGGAATGTTACACAACATTAGTATAGCAGGGGAGACACATTCAGGAGGAGGAAGTCCCAGACTAAGCAGTGGAAGAAGTGCCAAATGAGGAGTCTGTGAAGGAGCCACCTGCAGGAGATGACTATGTTAGTTGGAGGCAGGCTTAGTATACTAAGTCACTGGCTAAGAGACAGCATCTGCTTTATAAATATGTGTGGGGAAAAAAAATTATACAGAACAGTAAAAATGATCCATGCAGACCACCTATCAAGTGCAAACTGGTATGTACAAGATGGCAGCAATGTTGTGCTATAACAAGCATAGACTGGCTACACTGTGCATCAGACATAGGCTATCCATGCAACATAGCACAGAGGGCAGGGAACAGTTTTCAACATATGGAAAAGTGCGCAGGGTCACTTTGTCAAGTGTCATCAGTAAGCATTATATGTGGTGATTTGTCTGAACTTTATTTTTTTGTGAATGCATGTCATACATGCATGGTTAGGGTGGGAGCCTAGGGAAGAAAAAACAGGGTGCTGTGTCCATTGATGTTCATGTGTGTCTTGGTGGGCAGTGCAAAAGTCAGTGAGCATGCACTGGAACACTGCTCCAGCACGTGTTATGGCATTGTGCTGGAATCTCATAGATTGGTTCTAGGCATCTACAAACCTGCAGACTGTGCACATTACTGTCCATGGCACTGCCATATCCTGGAATAGTCATAGGCACAATCCACACAATGCTGAGAGGACATTGAGCTCTGTGACAATGAATACTGTCCCATGCCCTGGCTGTACTTATCCTGAACACCCTGCACATGTATGTCCATGTCACAATGGACTTCCCTCAATACGTGATGGTGGAGTAGAGGTAGTGGCAGTACATGTGTTTGATTGTGGTCTACCCCTTCCATGGTGGCAATGGATATGGAAGGGGACCAGGTACTGCAAGTGCATTGACTATAATGTGTGGCCACATAGGGGCACTTGCTGCATGTGAACTTCCTACTCCACATGTCCATGATGATGAGCTTGTGGCCCACGCACTCCCTAAGGTCACCACGCAGACCATGTACTATCCCTACCAGCTCAGCAATGCCTATGTTGATGTCTGGCTGTCTCTCTATTATGGCCCTGCACAAACTCTGGGTTGGGGACATGGACACTTCTTACTTGGGTAGTTCATCTGCTGTGTGCTTGTCCAGCTGTACAATATACATTAGTGTTTTTCCTCTCGCTCTATGGAGCTTGCAACAAATGGTGGGGATTGTACCACAGATTATGACATCCCTCCCTGGATAGATCTGTCTGCATCTTCCTGTTCTTGTCTGTCATCTTGGGTTTGTGGGGTGAGTTGCACAAGCACAGACATTGTGTCCATGGAATGAATAGGGTCATAGACATCACACTGCCCGTGTCTAACACACTGACCCCTAACTGTACCCGGATTCAGTTGTGATCATCATCAGAGGTGAATAGTTCCTGGCATCAGGTATGTCCATGGTGGAGGACCCTGATAATACAGCACCTGTGAAATCAATAATCCAAACTAAGTAAGACCCTGTGAGTAAACTATTATTACCTAATATATTGGTATAGGAAACAATAGGTACCATACCTTGTGCCAGCAACTTCTACACCTGAAGCCCAGATGTTCCTGCAAAATTAATTAGTCATGGCTGTAAGTTCTACTAAACCACATACTGAGGTAGTATGGCAGGCATTCTTCCATGTCAAGACATAGTCATTTGGGATATCACCAACAGATATTCATGGTGGCTTGCTCATCTCTGCACTGATATCCAGAACTCCACAGTGGATTGCCAAATTGTTTGGGTCTCCTTGCAGAGATGCCAAGATTCCTCCATTTCTGTAAGTAGTGGTTCATTTTGTGGACCACGTCCTGTCACTCTCTGCTCCTGTACCAAGTTGTTTACTTGGCCATTGGTTGCACTGATCATATCAGTGTTCAAAGCCTGACTTGATTAAAGTTCTATCTTTGCCAACAACAATATGGATGTCATTAATGATTTCTCACCAGTCATGGTAATGAAAGGGCCAGTCGGATTTCTCATGGCTTATCATCCACTAACCATGAAATGAAAGGTGGAGCAGCAAGGAGAATAGATTCTTTCTATAATTGCTTTACAGATCATCATCACTACTTAACTGCATACTCCTATGAGAGTCCCCGGTATTAAATGAATGCCAGACACATAGTTGATGGGTGGTGTCAGATGCTACTGGCATACTCCATTCTTGTGAGCAGTGCTGGCACCAATACAGTGACTTGCGGCGGTACATCCTGACCTTAGTGGGAAGAGGAGGTTAGAGAAAGGGCTCCATAAATGCACTGTAAGTACATTTAATAATTCACTGTCTTTCAGTTTGTCTTGTAATTTACATTACCTTATATTGGTCTTCTAATTTAGGATTTATTTTATTTTTTCATTGTTTTGCAGCTCAGAAGTAGATGTTAGAAAGTACACTCCTCTTCCAGAGGAAAATGGAGTGGCTCTCCAGGCAAATGGGTGTGTATGATTTTGTGATGCATCTAGCAGTATTCATTAATAGAGTTGCCAATTATGTGTGCACATTACCACAGTGTGTATTTGTAGAAGTGTTAGGATTTACTTAGATTACTGCATCTTATGTATTACCAATGGAAGTAATTGGGCCTATCATGTCAAGATATGCACTGTTTGTAACTATGAAGTTAAAGTTGTAGTCACAAGTGTCATAACAATTTCATAGTTAGAACCCCGCCTTAACGAGATAACATCTATTATATCAGGAAAACAAAATATTTTAGTTGTAAGCACTACTGTTTTTCAGACACCCACAACCAGGACACATGGCACAGGCCTAGGTCAAATTGGAGTTTGATCCTACTGACCAGGCCTTTATGCACTACTGTAGTGCAGTTATTGGCTGTTGTCTGACAAGTGTTGGTGTTCAGCACACACTGCCTATGTTAGGGTAAGCATTTTTGTGGGGTGGGGGGTCACTGATAATTTTGTAAAGGCTGAGGATAAACAGGTGTCGGTATTTATCATGGATGGCCAGTTATTGTGTATTTTTTTTTGTATGTGTGTGGGGGGAGGGTGTTTGCAGTTTAAGATTGCTTTTTTGTTAGGGTGCCATATTGATTGGTGGATGTGAGCCCATCAACAATAATTTGCATATGCTTCAGTCAAACAGATGTCACTGTTGGAAATACTTTCCCCATACAAACCCATTTATGTATTTATTGATATATGGTCCTGTTATGTGTGCTTGTTGGTACTGCTTCCATGTAGTGTGCCTGTAGAGGATCCACAGACATGGTACTCCACAGAGACCATGATGACTTGCACTCGAGTACCACAACACCACCTCATCATACTAAACCACTCAATATAGTGGGAGCTATGCTACAGCACACATGCTTGCATATCCTACCAAAGGGTCATGTAATAATGCAGGTATATAAGAGTTTCTGACTTCACAGTAGCATATTTAATCCTTGCTTATTATACATCTGCATACTTCTCAAATCTCACATACCTAATAGTATTTTCTCTTTCACTCTCTGTCTCCTTGTCACTATCCTTCCTTTGCCTTTTTTATTTTGTGTTTGTTGTTTTATTTCACTCCATTTATGTTTTCCTTTTCCACAACATCTGCCCTGGACTGCACCCACTGTCGGGCCCAGCCATCTCCCATTAGAATTCTACCTGGCTCCAGGTCTGACTCCCTATTGAAAGTGGTGGGAGTTAGCTAGTTTGCCTCACCTGCAGCCTCCAGGGTTAATCCCTGGAAGTGAGTGCTATTATTCCCTCTCATGGCACTGTCAGGGGTGTAGAATTTGTAATGTGGTGGGAACTGGTGGAAGTGGTAGGGGAGTTGGTGGTATAGTAGCTGGAAGCCTGCATCAGTGGCTTGGAGAGGGTCCTCATGCAGCTTACAGTGTCACACAACTGCTTGGCTGTGTTTTCACCACCTCAGACAGGGACAATGGGGGGATATTCAGGGTGATGACTGACCATTCCCTGGATCTAGCTCAGGTAGTGTACTCAAAGGAGAGTTCTACTCATCCTATCCCCCCATCCTGGTGGTTCCCTACCTTTGCATCACCTCCTTACCATTTGTTGTCCAGTCCTTCCCATCACCAATATCCTCCTTTGTCTGTATGTCTATAATTCCACTGTCATCCCCAGGTGTATCAGTACTTACCCTGTTAGTCTTTGTCTGTATGTTATGTTTGTTTGTATGCCTCTGCTGCCAAACCTCTACCTCTTTCTATCCCTTGTCGTACCCTTTCATCTCTCTCTGTCTTTCTTTCTGGAAAAAAAAAATAAGAAAAATGGGTGCCTTTTCCTACAAAAAAGTATCCCCCCTTCTTTCCTCTTTTGTTTTCTTGCGTAGATTCCTCTGCTTGCTGTGCCCTTTTCCTACACACCTCTTTGTAGGCCTTTTAATGTGACGTGCAAGCCTTCTTGTAGCATCTTTATGTAGCACATGTACACGTGCAGTGGCATCTACCTGCTACTTGCTCATTTGTTCTCGACTTCAGTACAACTAGTTGTGGCACTCTACAAATGTTTGTCCACAATTGGGATAGACATGTTTCTGAATCGATATTTATACTCTAGAATGATTTATTTGTTCATATTTCTGGTGTAGCAATGGAGACCACAACAATGCTGTCATATCAAAAATGGTTTTAACTAGATGGGAAAAACATTTTATTTGTTCTGTTTTGCTGTCATTTTGTACATGATGTATTTTTTATTGCAGCAGAGTTTAGACATTTAGTTAGCACAGTTTATGTATTGTATTAATGGAAGCACCAAATATTTGAAGTTTAAACTTGAATGCAGTATGGAAGGAATGCTTTTTCTTAATGTACAAGTGTATAAAATGTAGTTATTACTGTAGAAACATATATTTAATTTTTTTCTGGCAAATGTTCTTGCATAAGAAGAGTATGCCTCCTAACACTCCTTTAAGAATGCCATTACCTAGCGGTTTGTTAAACCTTTACAACTGTCTGCAAAAAATATTATATAAGAAGATAGTAAAACATTTAATATGATTCAGAACAGGAGGCATAAAGGAGAAATGATATGTTAATGCTAGGTGCAGATCGTGAGAAAATATATATTTCCACATTTCCACACTGCAGATGAAAAATATTAGAAGAAGCAATGTTTCAGCATTGTGCAAAGTGTTAGGTGTGCCAGCAGAGATGGTGACATCAACAATAATAGAGACGTTAGTGCAATTAAATTCTAGAGTATTCTGTAGTCTTAATTAATACATTTCTTTAAAACCTATTCACATTATATGTACTTTATTTAAATTTGTGTTCTGGGGAAGGGCAATTTCCGATAAAGTTTTATGTAACGTACATAAGAGATTTAGTTTGGAATCATTTTGTTTCTGAAAAGTGGTTAGTTATGAAAACGTATGGTTTTGTTCATTTGTTTTCTTAACAGACTTCACAAACTAAAAAGAAAACAAATATAGTAGCCAATGTGCTTTAGTTGAAAATAATGGCATATAGTGGATTCTGCCATAGACAGGATAAAGCTATACTATCAGTTCTTACTGACCATAACAAGTAATATACTGGTCTCTTAACCAGCTACTTGGGAATGAAGCAGAAAAGTGGCCAATGCATTTATGAAGCTGCTTTCTACATGGTGAAGGAATGAATAACATTTGAATAAGTATGTCAGACTTGGATAAAAAACGGCCAAGAAAGCTAATAGAGAGTAGATAGTTTGTGGTGTGGAGCAGTACTGTCTCACCACAAAGACGACTGCTGTGTATTTTTGTTTCCTAATCCTTTAATCAGTAGAGCTCATCTATTCAAAAACAGACAAGGAATTTGTTTCCAGAGATTATGCTGCAAATATAATTACTTAGGAAATCACAATAATTCATCAGGTTATAAACTGATATAGTGAGTAGAAGTAGTCAAACATTGCAATTATGATAAACGTAAAACAAATGTCATAGACTGTTAGGAGATAAAGACAAATGTTTATGCATAATGTAGGGGCCTTGGACCTACACCCTCATTTTCCACATATACTGACTCTAAAGTGATAAAACCTTGATGTAAGTCTCATTTCCTTTCATTCTGAGGCAGTGCAACCATTTACATAGAGATTGTGGATGTCAGACTGCAAAAAACATAAATTATATACATGTACCTCTACATGAATTAGCTGCTGTTTGTCTTGTTACAATCCGCAGTGGTGCAGCGGTAGCGTTGTTGCCTCACAGCAAGAGGTTCTCCCATTCGATTCTCGGCTGGAGTGCAGGGAGTGCCTTCTGTGAGGAGTCTGCATATCCTCCCCGTGGTTGGGTGGGCGTTCGAAAGACATGCGTAAATGGGCGTGCCTTCGTTGAAGGTTGAACGTCGAGCTGGCACCTCGGCGTTTGTGAAAATAGACTGCCAATCATTAGCGGACCGGAGTTCCACTGTGGCGACCCCTAACCGGGAAAAGCCAAAAGACAAACAACAACATGTCTCGTTACTGGAGATATTGATAGATCAGAAACTTGGTTCATTCCCATTGTTCTTAGACTTGATGAAATGTTACAGGACAAATCATGGTCATTATCAGATTATGCTAGTGTAATGTTTTCAAATGTTGTTGCCACCTTTTATCCAAACAAAAGGGAAGGGAAGGAAGAGTAATTATGCATTTTGTAAGTAAGCAGCCATGCTTGTAATGTAGCAGAGCATCTCAGTATTTAAGTGCCAGCGTCATTGTTCTTGGATTTGTGGTTCAAGCTGCTGTGTGCTTTCCTTGTGCTCACTGGTTTCTTCCCGTCTTCCTAAAGCATGCTAATGGATTAGCTGCTCTAAACTGTCCATTTATGTTGCATGTGCACTTGATCTTGTAGCCCAGAACGACAGAAAAGGGGAAAACCTTACCTGCTCAGAGTCACACAGCAGACTGAAGGAATCAAACACTGGACTACAGAGGATGGAGCTTCTTACCAGCTCATAGCCTTAATTCTGTATGTTAAACCACTGGACAAGTTACTTCGCCTCTGCTTATCAAAATGCAGTTCATAAATAACTCCAGAGTCTTCATGAATGAGTAATTAAGTGGTACAATGCACTGTAGTCATCAGTGCTTTGGTTGTTTGTATTTCTTCCTTAGTGTTGCCATCTAAGCTTATTTTCGTAGATTCTGTTCTATCATATGATGAGTTATCTTAACTGGTAATGTTATAATCTAATGAAATTATTACAAGAAGTGATTATAGTGTGAAATAGGTTAATAGCATTATGTATCTGAGAGGGGTGGTTGAGACGAAGGGAAGTGAGAATGAGGAGGTGCTGCAGCCAACTGGCACAGAATATTGGTTCTAATGTGTGATGGAAGAATATTGAAAAGTAAGGTGTACAAAACAGTGGGGCAAACAGTACCTCTGTATGCACAGAAACCTGTGCAGTAGAAGCAGAGCAGCTGAGGAAATTAGAGGTGATGGAGATGAAGTGCTTGAGACAGGATGCATACTGTGGGACAGATAAAGAAATTATAACATCAGAGGCTTGAGAGAGAATGCGTACTGAGGGAGAGATAAAGAAATTATAACATCAGAGAAGAAGCCAAAGTAGCTCCAACTGTGGATAAGATCAAAGAGAACAGTTATGGTAGTTCATGCACATGTGCAGGAAAGCAGATTATTTGCTGAAGAAGATTTGGGAGCGACAGTAAAATGTTAAGAGGAAATAAGGGCATCCAACCAAGAGATGGATGGGTTGTATTAAGGAAGTCTTGTGACAGTCAGGCTTGACTGTCAAAGAAGGTAAGAGATTTGTATTGATCTGAAATTGATATTGACAGTTGATGCCATACCCCAAACCCACATAACAAATTGGGAAATGGGTGCTTGTAGGTGATGTTGATGAAATCTACAAAAAAATCTGGAAAGAACTACAATAATTAATTTAAAAAATGTCATACTTCCACACTGCAAAGAGGGAGTAAGTGATAAATAACAATACTCAACTACTTGCTTTTCTCTGAAACAGGTGGTCTTCCAGTGACAATTTTCTGATTATCAATCAACTGGCCACTGGCAAACGATAGGTTTCCTTTACATTTAATTGAAACCAGTGAACCTGATGACATTAGTTAAGATTAATGGCTGGATTCAAAGTCTGCTGAGCAACTGTGTATAAAACTGCACCAATATTTTTTCTTTGCCTTACTCATTTGTTAACCAAATAAGCACACAAGGCAGAGACCTATTTTCAGTGGAAAAATGGGAGCACTGTTTAGTTAAGTTACTTGCTCAGAGTCACAGAGCAGGCAAACAGAGGCTGAAGGAATTGGGTCTATATGATGCTATCGAATGGAATAAATAGCGAGTGCTATTTAGTCGATCCGATATTGTCGAAATGGCAAAATAGCAAAGTCACGGAACATCGAATTTTTTCACAGGGAAAAAATTTGGTGGGCCTTCTTTGGGACTTTGCCATTTCCTCCACTATGGTGCGATCCCGGAGTTGGTATATTTAAGTAGGGGGGTGTGTGGTGTGGAGGGCGAAGCCCCCCACTTAAATTTGTGTTTATTTATTTTTTTTTTATGGAGCAGAGAATTTCTTCCCTGGGAAAAAATTCACTGTTCCGTTTGTTTGATATTTTGTTCTTTCGATATTATCAGTACAATGAAATAGTATTCGCTATTTACATCGTACAATAATATGATATAGACGCAAGGAGTCAAACACTGGACTACAGAGGATGGAGCTTCTTACCAGCTCATAGCCTTAATTCTGTATATTAAATCAGTAGACAAGTTGCTTTGCCTCTGCTTACCAAAATGCAGTCCATAAGTAACTCCAGAGTCCTCATGAATGAGTAATTAAGTGGTACAATGCACTCTTCCATTCCTGCATGTCACCATCCCCAGCCACCTGATGTTCTTGCTGACATCAATAAGAACAAAGCTTACAGCTAGGCAGGTCAGCATGATGTAACATGAATGAGGTAATACAAAATAATTTTTTTAATTCACACAGAGCAACTATATCAACAGAACAAACATGCAGCTGCATGCTTAATATGCATCCTGGTAGAATTTGCTGAAAATTTTAAGCTCATAACACTGACCCATTCTGCAGCCTGATGTGTAGGGAAGTATCACTTAAACAATTTTCTGCTTTGCCTGTTACACCACTAAGCATTCATACATGCTGTTTTGAATCATAACTTTGCACTTATACAAAACTATGTGGCATATTGTAAAGACATCACTGTGCATTTACTTACTGAACTGCAAATATGTGTTGTTTTGACTGTAATTTGAACTTCTTGTACTGTATGTGCTTTTGTGTTATCTTGTATTTTAAACTCATAATAACCTTTGCATCTCCATTGACCCAGGTCATGGCTGAAAAGGATCATCAGACCAACCCACTTACCTAAAAAAAAACTAGTATCTTTTGGCTTTTCCCGGTTACGGGTTGCCACAGCAGAACTCTGGTGTGCTAATGATTGGCAGTGGATTTTTACAGTGCCATGCCGACACCTAACCATTCATGCATGCACCTATCTTTAAACATTACTCGACTGCAGGGAGGACATGCAGTCCAGCTGAGAATCGAACCAGAGAACCTCTTGCTGTGAGGCGACAATGCTAACCGCTGCACCACCGTGGACTATAGTGAAATAAATAAATAAATAAGTGAACCAATAAATAACTGAAAAAAAAACAGCAGAAACCTGAAAGCATAGCAAAAATTATAAAAATGTTGGTGAACAGCAGTAGCTATTCTAGTTAAGTGGTAAGCTTCCATTTATGGGCGTAGAAACAAGGTCTTGAAACCACTTGCATTGTTCAGGTGTCACAAAGCAGGGCAGTACCCAGTAGATGAGCATGTGCATGACTAACTTACATTTTACAGGTGCATTTTTATCAGCTGACTGACTGACAACCAGGAGGCAATGGGGAATTAGAGCTGCATTTAAAAGCAAAAAAGCAATGAGATGTTGTAGCTATATAGGTTCATAGATTCATAGGTTCATACTAGGCTATCTGCCCAAGGGCATTTATAAGCCTAGCCCATAGTTATGTGGCTTTCGCCACCCCTTTAGTTTGAATAAAAACTATGCCTATCATTTTGCTGTGCCTCTGTCAAGCAGTGACACTGAAGTAATCCCTGGGGTATATCTGCAATCTCCCATCCATTGGTCAAGATTCCTCTTGAACAAGGTCAGAGAGGTGCTCTGCCTCACATGTACCGAGATTTTGTTCCACAGCATAGGGAGTCTCTGGGTGATGAATCTGTCCCTCCAGCACGTTCTATTTATAACCGTGTCAAGGTTTAAGTCTCCCGCCCTTGTGGTTCTGAGGGATCTAGATTTTTTGAGGTGAAGCATATTCATCAAATCTGGGTTTGACATGGCCTTATATGTCAGGCACAGGTCACCTCTGAGCAAGCGGTATGAGACTGAATAGAGCTGGAGTTCTTTCAGTCGGGCAGCATAAGACATATTTTTGAGACCCTTTATCCTTTTGGTGAGGAACTTTTGGGGCCTTTCAAGCTGCAGCAGGTGTCTGGTCAGATACATTCGAACGGGCATTGTACTCAATCATAGGTCTAATAAGTGATGAGTACAGGGGACGATGACCTCCCTTGATCTAGATGTGAATCCCTTCATGATCAGGTGGGTGATATAGAAGGTTTTCCTAACTACTTTAGCAACATGAGTGTCAAACGAAGGCTACTGTCAACCTGGGTCCCCAGATCTCTGATGACTTTTTCTGTGCTCAGTGGATTGCCACCTATATGGTAGCTAGGGGTAACCTTGTTTTTCCCGAAGGGTATGACTATGCATTTTTGGCGTTTAACTTCAGGCCATGGCTCTGGCACCAGTTATCCGTTTCTGTGAGGCCCTTCTGGAGGATATCTGTGTCAGATGTGTTTTCGACTATGGCCCAGTTTGCAGTCATCTGCAAACTTTGTCAGCCATAACCCTCCTGTGTTTGCTTGTACTTCAGAAAAGTAGATGCCGAACAAGAGTGGACCCAGGACTGAGCCCTGTGGGACATCACTTGTGACAGGCTTTGAGTCTGACATGGCTCCAGCAACTCTGACCCTGTGGGTTCTGTCACTTAGCCAGTTTGCAACCCATCTTGTGATGTATGGGTTTACATTCAAGCTGATGAGTTTTTTGATGATACCTGAGTGGGGTATTGTGTCGAAGGCCTTTGCCAGGTCGAGTAGGCTGTATGGACTGCCTTTCCCTCATCAATGGCCTTGGTGACTGTCTCGAAAAAGTCAACCAAATTTAAGAGGCAGGATCTGCCTTTGACAAAGCCAAACTGAGTTGGATCCAAAGTCTGCAAGTTCCCTATGTCTTTATTTATGAGTTCCATTATGATCCTCTCCATGGCTTTGCAGATAAGGCTTGTCAAGCTAATGGGGCGGTAATTTCCAGGGTCTGTGGAGGCACCGCCCTTATGAAGTGGGACCACAGTCGCCGTGCGCCACTCCTTGGGTGCGTATCCTGAGGTGAGGCTAAGATTAAACAGCTGTCCTAACTGTGGGTTTAATTCCTCGTTGAGTTCATGAAGCACACAGCCGGGGACACCATCTGGTCCCATGGCTGCTGTGTTTTTTGCCTTAGTGAGGGCAGTTCTCACCTGGGCGTTGGAGATGTTTGGGGGGCTACAGTCCTCTGGAATAGATATCTCTCCTTTTGGGGGAGAGGGGGGGGAGAAGTTTGCACTGAACCTGTCAGCCAGTATGTTGGCAATGTGTGTAGGTTCAGTAATTTTCACATCATTTTGAACTAATTCTGAGCATATCTGGGAGTTTCCTCCTAGGTTTCTAACATAGCTAAAGAAGGCCTTATGATTCTCTTTAGAGTCCTTGGCGATTTTTCTCTCAAAATTTGCCTTGGATGATTTCATGAGAGCTCTTAGTTTTTTACTTATAATGATCAAAGGTGTCTTACCTTTCAAGGATTTTGCTCTATCTTGTAGTAGCTTCCTCCTTTTGTTGTAGAGCTTGTTTATGGCTGGGGTCCACCAGACTGGACGCTTGCCTTTGGTACAGAGAGTCTTAGTTTTGTTTGGGATTGCCTGATCCATGCAGTCCTGTAGGTGCTGGTAGAAGGCATTTGTAAGTGATTCAGCGGTTTGAGTAATGTTTACCACTGGCTCAGGGGCCTTAAAGGAGACCACACTAGTTTTTTGGTTCTTACATGAACTGAGTTAAGCAGTGCCAAATGTCTGGAATGAAACCAAGAACTCAGGGACTGCGTGGCTAACATGAAATAATGCCTTTTATTAATACTGCAGGTGTTATTGTGCATTATTATTATATTGTGGTTTCCTAATGACTTACGTTGATGTTCAGTGTTCACCTACCCCATGAATGGTTTCTTCAAGAGGTGATATATTATGACTTGATCTTGTAGTGAAATGGGGCTCCGAGACATATTGAAATCTGGGAAACGTAGTAAAATCTTAGTGCTAATTTATGGAATGTAAATAGGACGTTTATTTTTAACACTAACCGGGAAAAGCCGAAAGACAGTTATTAATACATTATTTTACATTTAAGCCGGTATCAGGTAATGCGAATAGAGGCAATTATTGGGATCATGTTAAAATCCAACTGTAACTATAAAATCCATTTATTTCCAAATTATTGTTTTCCTATATGTATTAAATGTTAAGATTTTATCAAGCAGTGAGGAGATCTAGGAACTTTTTTTTCTCCTGTTTTTTGTGTGTGTGTGTGTGTGTGTGCGTGCGTGTGTGTGTGTGTGTGTGTGTGTGCGTGTGTGTGTGTGTAATAGGACTTTAATATTACAGCTTTAGAACTTTCCGAAAATTGTTATATAAAGAGTTTATATTTAATATGTAACAGCACCATTTTCACAGATATAATCTTGTGTAAGAACAAATAAGCTCAAACTAATCTAAATAAAAGTGCCACTTTTTGCTTTTATTATTTCAAACTGTGATTAAATCTTAGACCATAGCCATGGCTTTTCATTTATCCACAGCCGTATCATTGTTCACAGGAAAGTCATTGAAGGCCGTTATTTTTTGTTTAAACAGTAGAACCAGAGAATCTTTACAGCATAAGTTTTCTGTGCACAGTGTACATTTCCAACTAAGATATGGCAGTTTTAAAAGAACTGCACAATAGGTAAACCTCAGGTATTCATCACTGGCTGTTATCTTTAGCTCCTATGAAAGGGACTCCCTTTTGTGCCACTGATAAAATACCACAGCACTTTAAACATGTTTTTCATTAAAGCCACAGTATCCATCCATGCAAAATAAACAATGACCACAGTTAACAACTCACTGTGAATGCATTAACAAAACCCTATGGGTCTTACTTGGTCTCTAGATGCTGAAAGTGCACTTTTCCTTTCTTCTCAAGAGGCTCAGATCTTGACCACAGTGAAGATAAATTTTACCCAGAGAGAGAGAAAGAGAGTGAATTTGTGCATGTTTGTGTGTTTGTTTGACTATGTATGTGTATTTGTGTGAGCATTACATGCACTACATTACAAAGCTCATTAGGGTTTTAGAGTAAGCAGAGCATAAAATGCTATAGTAAGCTGTATTCAGGATCACATCATTTTCACTCGACTGCATTATGCGTATGTTGCAAAATGTTTTCTATATGTACATTTACACTGCAATCTTATTTCAAAATATGAATTTAAGTCTTGTTTTATTAACTCTCATTTCCGGTAGAGATAAATCTACATCCGAACAGTAAAAACGCAGTCAGTGGCAGGGTGCATCAGTGGGCATTCTCATTTCTCAGATGTAAATGCCACTCATTTGATGGCTCTTGTATCTCATCTTCTAACCGAATAATGAAATTAACCAGTGATTTACCTAACAACGCTTAGCATGCATCAGTGCCCAAGCAAATCTACACACTGAGAAGTGATCAGCAGCTATTTTGCTTACATGTGGTATTTCCAAAGTACTACTGCACTGTGACAGTAGAAAATTCACTACAGTTTATTTTGTCTTATACATGCACTGAACATATTTCATATAAGGTATGGGCATATTCTGATTGCATGTTTTACTTAGATATATCTTTCTGCTTTGCATCTTTTCCTTTAGATAAGGCATGTGAAGACCCCATGCCTGTGAAGCTGGTTATAGAACAAGCAAAATTATATTCTTGGCATTAAACTATAATTTTAGTATTAATGTTGTTTCTCTTATTTTTTCAGCAGGAAGGTGGACAAAATCCCAGTGGTCCTTCTCAAGGCACAACCAAATTACACTAAAGTATCAGGGCCAAAAACAAAAGATAAATATAATCATAAGATAATAGTTAGGAAGAGAATAAACAGTAGCTGCTAGCTACGACAAAGATAAAAACATGCAGTTTGCTCAGTAAAATGCAAAGTTAAAAATGTCTGTCTAGAACCTGTGCTAGTGGAGTTGAGAGATAAAGCCCAGGCTGCATCCCAGGAGATCGGAGTCTGACCAGCATCTCAGTTGCCTGATGGTGGAGGCAAGGAGGTGAGGAATGCCCATTCTTAGGAAGGAGGATAGTGGTATATTGGAGCCACGGATCTGATGACAGGGTCTCGGATGAAAACCAGGGGCCCATCCTGATTTGGGGAGCCACTGCCAGGATGACATTGGTGTGGCTGCCCTAGCCAGTGATGGTGGACCATGTTGTCAAATGTGGGGCATCCTAAATGCTCAGACTTGGTGGCACAGGCAGCCCTTTCAGTGATGCAGTTGTTCATGTTACCACAAGGGGTGGGGCTAGACCAGAAAAAGGAAAACAAAAAAAACCCTCTCACTGCTAGGATGTTGATGAGTGCAAACTATCCTCATAGTTGTCAAGATGACAGCCCCCCATCAGACAGTGGAAGCCTGACTTGAAGGGAAACTTGATGGTCAGCATGCATGGGGGAAAAAAAAAAAAAACATATATATATATATA
Organism: Protopterus annectens; assembly: GCF_019279795.1. NCBI lineage: Eukaryota > Metazoa > Chordata > Ceratodontiformes > Protopteridae > Protopterus > Protopterus annectens. The sequence goes on along the minus strand of NC_056731.1, from coordinate 1,645,432,034 downwards.
TATATATATATATATATATATATATATATATGGAAATAAAAATACTCACCTATCCTGGGGGCATGAGAGAGGTCTTAAGTATATAATGATAGCCCCACTAGTCATTCCATTGATTATGCATCCTAAGCTTAAAAATACTGCGGCACATACTGTAAGATGTTCTGGGCGTTAAGGGCCTTATGTCCTTGCATGTCAGGAGATGGGGTAGGGAATGTTTAGGACATACAGCAAAAAGTCATTTTGGTTACATGGATTAATCTGCACTGGGATACCTCAATCTCCAAACTCATACAGAAGGAAAAAGCATTGTATTTGGCCTGGGGGGCAGGTAGGATTGACTTCCATTTCAGACTTCAGAGGCACACTGGTGGCAGCCATTGACTACCGGAAATAGACCAAAAACTTAAAGTCCATTTCCATAGTTTCTTAGATTAATCCTAAATAGGAAGGCATTGGTAACAGCGGCAGAAGAAATAGAGCACAAACTGGAGTATTTCTTCTGCTGAAGATACCTGCTGTACTCAGTAACTGAAGGTTTAGGCTATAGTTTAAATATGTGCATTTTATTTAAAATATTTATAATAAACAGCTATAAAAGCAAACATCACTGAAACCCATGAGAGATGTAATAAGAACTGTTTCTAACCATTTTGTTTCATTTTTTTAAAAAGGGAATGGTAGAAAATTAAAGAGAAAAATATCAAAGGGTGTATCAGAACTAGATAAGGTGGCATTCTGGCTACCAGAGGTAAAAATTAATTATGTCTTGCAAATTATAAGGTTATAAACAAGCAACTAATCAAGAAAGATGTGAAGAAATATACACAACACAGAAGGCAGACAGACACATGCGGATACAAAATCTGCAGAAGAAATGTGCGTTTGTGATATGAAAATATTCAGTATCTTTTCCCGGAGAATGGTGAGTCAGGGTAACTGTCTTTTGTAGTACCCCTGCTTTCCCTATCAGTTTGTTTGCCAACATAAGGATTCCTTCTATGGGAAGAAAGCACGGTGTGTTACTCTCATGTGGATTTTTTTTGGTCCTCCCTGGGACATCATTTTCACCAGCCCAGACCCCAGTGTCTCATGTCTACCAGCTAGTATCCTGCCCCTCTGACTTAATCTGGTATTGCTGGGGCTGGTAGTGGATCTTAAGGACATCCTGGGGCTTTGGCTTTCTCCACTTCCATTCTGGGGGTGTCTTTTAGATGCTCTACACACTCTCTGCCCTGCATCCCATGCTCATTGATTCATTTCCGGGCAACTCCCCTCTTTGGACCATGCCTCCCCTAAGGGAGCATCATCAGTGTATGACCACCCACCTGGACGGCACACTCATCCCTCCTTGTTGCTCCATCAGTTGCCCGAGCTGCTAATCAAACCTGGATTGACTGAGCTATAGTTAGAGCTTTATCTGTCTTTGCAACCATGTGAATTTTGATGTTACTTCCATTTCCTGCTTTACTGTACATTGTACCCTTTCTTTCTGGTTTACTCATTTCTTCTGTTGTGTTGTTCCCTAACACAAAGAGATACACTTCCTCCACCTATCCCTCCTACAGACTATATAGTCTAGTTTGTTTATACTTTTTCACAATGCTTGTTCATGCCACACTATTAAAGTATTGTTCTTTCAGAAGTCATTATTTCACTCAATTGTTTGCCTATACTGTGGACATTATTTTTTTTACTTTCTTTTTCCTGTTATATTGCTTCTTTTTATTTTATCCAGGTTAATGTTGTCACTGAAGTTTTTCCTTTTACGATTGATCCTCTGCTGTTTCACTTCCCATTATTAAGAGCTTACATCACTGACAGCAGACGTTTTAATAAGAAAGGCCGAGATTTCCCTCATGTCATGTGTGCACCTTCCTTGACCAACTTAGATTAGCTAATGAAACACATGAATCTATTTTCTAAGATCTCATTTCTCCTTCCCTCTATGCATATCAACATTCCTGACTCTTTCCTTACTGCCTTTTCACAGTACCTGCTTTATCCAAAGTCAGGGTCTTGGTGAGCCACAGCCTTTTCAAGCAAACTACCCAATCCTAGATGGGATGCTTATCCATCACAGGACAGAAGCACAGTTGTTTTTGTGGACACACCCACACACCTCTCATATCACATACTGTGCATCCTTTGGATGTGAGAGAAAACCACAGCCTCTGGCAGAAATCCACCATGCAATAGTGAAAATATTCCAGCTCCACACGGAAGATACCCCAAGTGGGAACTGAACAGTGGTGCTAAATGTTGTGAGGCATTAATGCTAACTACTGGAATACCATGTCATTCTTCTGAACCAGTCTTAAGTAATTTAATATGACTACACAAGGGTCCTTTATGTTTTTAAATATTGTTTGTACATTACGGCATACAATTTGTTTTTCTTAACATGCATAATGTTGCATGTTCCATGATGGCTATTTTATATGTTACACCACAACTGTAAACTACAATTTTGTCTTGTGATGCTGTTTTTCATCATACTAAGGTGGAGGGGTGTCCCACTCTAACAGCTACATATTCTCTTATTGTCATAGTGGCTGTATTCCTACCTGTTTTTACTTAAATATGACAAAAACTCTCCACTAGGACATTGCCATTTCTTGGGTCTTCCAAGGGTCATGGGGTTAGACTTATCCTTCACTGTTGTTGTGGTTTATAAGCCATAGCACATATTACCTTGGGGCACAGCACTATGCCCCCTCAGAGCTTTTGTTAATCTTTCTTCAGAAGAGGACTGTAGAACTGAATGGAGAGCTGAAGATATGGGCAGGCAGGTGTGTATGACAAGATCAAACTCTAACTGCACTAATGCCTCTTAGTTTGCCACCCAAGGATCTTTCTACTGCCTCTTCATTTGCTAGTATTCCTACTTGTACCATCAGTGTTGCCCCTGAGCTCTCATTCATTTTGTACTTTCTTTCAGGAACTGCACTTCAGTGGTGTGTGTATGAATAGGAAGCAGTGCACCTAGCTAAGTGTATGACACAACTTTCTACTAAGTTTAGCAACAATCTCTATTCATTATTTTTGCAGTTTGTTTACCAGGATGGTCCATTGGGCCACGTGGAGCCTGTTGTCAATGGAGTCCTGGAGAGAAAAGCTCCAGAAAAATATAAATACTGTAAATTACAAAATTGCAAAAATTACAAAACTTACAGATTAATAAATGAGAGAAAAAATGCAAGGTAGCAACAGTTGCAGTAAAATTGGCATTTAAGGAGGCAAATGCATGAAAAATCTTTTCAAACAAATTAAGTTACTACTAAAGTATGATAATTATGATAATGATGATAATTATCTAGTGGCTTATTGTTACTTGGGACAACCTGACCAGTCCTTTGCCTTTTATGTGGGCTATAGCTGCCTCTAGCTTTGATATACCTGCAAATAAATTAAGTTTGCTCCTTGGCCCATAAAATATAAGCAGTAAATGTACCAGAGAGGAACATGAGGCTTAAATTGGATCCATGATGGATTCTGCTATGCCTGATCTAAACAGGATCACAAGTTCCTTTCTCTGTCTCTGTGACACTGGTACTCCTGTTAGTTGTTGACACATTTCATAATGCAGTGGTTTAAGTACACATTCCTCAGTTTTCATATTTCATTGGGGAAAATTGTGTTGAATAACATTTTGGAAGACTGTGTAGATGATATTTACTTTATACCAATTTGTTCTAAGTAGGAGTGCAGTACCTGGGTGTTACAGGACACCCTACCATTAGCAGTACCTGGGATTGATAGGAAAACTAAATATAATGGGTTACGTAAGATGATAGGTGTGATCGAGATGCCATTTCTATTCCCTTTTAATCCTTATTGTATCAAGAGGTACTCAACATTGACATATTTGTCACCTACAAGAACTATTTTTTTTTTAAGTTCTGGCCTGGTCTGGCACCATGCTGTCTGTTTATATATGTATGTAAGTCAGTTTCTTTCTGTTGGAGATCTTGATCTTTGCCAAGCTTTGAAACTGTCGCCTTCATGACCTCTTTAAAACGTCATAGTATTTTACACTTTCTTCTGCTCTGAAGCTTCTCAGACCATCACATATGAATACAAGAAGGAAACTGTGAGGAAGTTTTGAAGGGACTATGTATCTGATACACATTACTAGGAGGGGTTATGAGAATCCTAGCAATTTGCCAAGAGATTCACATTTTCTGGCTTTAGATTTCTTGTTGAATAATCATTCTCAGTTTTAAGACCACTGACACACTTCCCTACTTCGTAAGATCTTCCAGTATACTCCTTGTCTCCCATATCTTTTCTGTTACTTTGAGCTTTCTTTCTTAATTCTTCCATTTGTGTATACATAAAAGGTGATATGTATATGCTTACACCTCCCAAATCTGATTCTCATTTGCTAAAACACAACCTTCAGTCTCTGTGACAAGTGTCACAGAATTCAAGTAAAGAAGCTGTTCAAGATAGGCTTACCTATTCTTGTACGACACTTTTAGGTTATCCTATAAGTTTCCTCATCCACATTGATAAGGAGCCACCTGTCCTGAATACATAAAGTTGTATTTTATCCATATTTACCACAGTGATGTAAATTCTAAAAAATAAGTTATGTACCTACCATAATGTTCCATGTGAGTTGTCCATCTCGCCTTCATTCTGTACAGATGGGTTTGGAACCAATCCTTGGTTCCGACTCGGCCATTTACTAAAGCTCGAGGTCTTCAACTAGCTCATGACTCAATCTCTATCCCATGATGCTGTAGGGCATTCCCCAGATCTTGTTTGCTGATATAGAAATACTAGTATGTAATAAAAACATTCATGTATAAAGAAAAATATAAATATATATTTAGAGAGACAGAAAGAGGGTTTCCTGTAAGCTGGTAAGCTAAGAAAAGGGTCAAAGATCATTAGGTGCCAAATTGTAACTTCTCATTTCTCTAGGAGCCAAAGGAAGGTGGTAGGAGGGTGGGACGTAAGAATGAAGGTGAGATGGACAACTCACATGGAACGTTATGGTGAGGACATAATTTCTTTATGTGAAGTTGTCCTATCTCACCTTCATTCTGTACTGATGGGACAGTGTCCCTAGCACCAATCTTCTTCGGTGGCTCATAGGAGTATATTCTTCAGAACAGTAGACCCAAAGGAGACTCTGTCCCTGGATGTCAAATCTACTTTGTAATGAGTGATAAAGTTATGAGGCCTTGCTCACGTGGCTGCTGCACAGATGGTGTCTATTGGTAGTTTATCACAAAATCCAGAGAAAGTAGAGACAGCTCTATTAGAATGAGCTTTTATTTTGTCTGGTAGCTTTTTATTTACTTACTAATAATTGAATGAAATGCAGTCTGTCAGCCACCTTGATAGAGTAGTTTTTGCTACAGGCAGACCTCTTTTGCACTCTGAAAATGATACAAATACAAACATTTTCCTGAATTTTTTTGTTCTGTGTAGATAATAACATAACTGTCTATGAATATCACGTTGGTGAAGCATATATACTACCTTACTGCCATACTTGGTGGGGGGGGGGTGACTGGTAAGAGTATGGACTGGTTCATATTGGAATATGAACATACTTTTGGTAGAAAGGTTGGATTTGTTGGTAGTGACACCCTCTCATTGTGGAACAACATATATGGGGATTTTAAAGATAATGCTTGTAACTCTGAAACCCTCCTTGCTGAGATAATAGCCACTAGGACAATGGTCTTCCATGTTAAGAACTTTAAGTCACATGATGATAAAGATTTAAAGGGGGAAGAATTATTCTGGATAGTACAAAATTCAGGTTCCATGGTGGTAGTGGGCACTTAAGGGGTGGTCTCAAAAGATTAGTGCCTCTCAGAAAAGCCTTTGATAGTCTGTGGGACATAATATTTGGTCCTTCATTCTGAAAATTAGATCCCTGCTAGTTGTACTCGAATAGTTGCTGCAGGTGATTGTTCATTAAAAAGCTTCATCAAGAACTCTAGGATGGAAGATAAAGGTGCTGAATAAGGATCAATATGATTCTCTAGTGCCCAGATTGAAAACCTCTTCCATTTACTGAGTTATAGTCTTCTGGTAGATGTCTTGTGAGAAGAAATCAAGCTATGTTGTACTGCAGATTAAATGTTTTTTAGCCTGGCTATATTTGGAATTGGAGCAGCCAAGCTGTCAGCTTGAGGGTCTGAAGAGATGGATGAAGAGCCCCTGAAGAATGGATCAGGAGATCTGTTACTGGGTCCAGAATCCAACGCTCTTCCTCAAGATCAGGCCGTAGAAAGGGGAACCAAATCTGGCAAGGCAAATAAAGGGCTATCAGGATTAAGGTTCTTCCCAAAACACTGGCTTTCTGAAGAAATTTGGGTATCAATGGAAATGAGGGGAAAGCATAGAGGAGACCCAGGGGCCAATCGTGTACAAGTGCATCCCTTGGGTATTCCCCTGGAAGGGGGATTAGGGCAAAGTAGCTGCTGCATTTTGTGTTCATGGATGTGGCAAAAAAGATTGTAGCAAGGCTGAACCCATTTTCGGAAAATCATTTCCGCCACTTCTTGTTTCAAGGAACACTCTTGAGGCATTAGAATTGCTCTGCTGAGTTTTGTCTGCTATCACGTTGGATTTCCTCGGGATGTGCATTGCTATCGGAAAGCGTTGGGAGGAAGTTGCCCACTGCCATACTCTCAGAGCCTCTTGACAAATGGGGTAATATTTGTTTCCTCCTTGTTTGCATATATACCAAACAACTGACATGTTGTCTGTCTGGATTGCAATTGTTCCCAATGGAAGAGAGTGTTGAAATGCTGGCAACGCCAGAACCACCGCTCTCATCTCTAAGACATTAGTATGCAAATGGGCCTCGTAATCCTGCCACATGCTTTGGGGTGTCCTTCCCTGATAATGCCCCCCCACCCTATGTGGGAGGCATCTGTGGACACTGTGGACACTGTGGCTAGAGGGGATCGTAGAATGAAAGGATGACCTAAGGTCACTTGATCTGAATGTAGCCACCAACGTAGGTCTCTCCTGCAAGATTCGGTTAGCATTATCTGATACGACATTGGAAGTTCCTGCATGGACCATTGGGTGAATAGCAGCCACTGTAAGATTCTCGTGTATACGAGCTAGGAGGATTATAGTGATCACTACTGTCATTGTACCTAATACTTTGAGAGTTGTCCTTGCTTGAGTCTTCGTTTTTGAGAGGAGATCTCAAACATGCTCTTAGGGTTTGTATCCTGTCTGGTGGAAGTTTTACCATCATTGTAATCATGTCTACCTCTGCACCTATAAAAACTATATGTTGAGATGACAATAAGGCAGATTTTTTATAGTTTATTTTAATTCTGAATTGAGCACAGGCATTCAAAGTAGTGTCTCTTGCTTGTGAAAGTAGATGCTTGGTGGTGGCGGTTAGCAGCCAGTCATCTAAATATGGAAACACTCAGAATCCTGAACGTCTCAGGTGAGCCATAACCACTGCCATACATTTGGTGAACACTCTGGGGGCTGTAGTGAGACCAAAGGGCAGAGCCCGGAACTGGTAATGACTGGCTCCCAGCCGAAAGTGCAGGCGACTCCTGGATGGCCTGTCCATTTTTATGTTGTAGTATGCATCCTGGAGGTCTAAACAGCACATCCAATTGTCTTTTCCCAGACAAGGGAATATCGACTGCAGTGTAACCATTCGGAACTTTGTCTTTTTTACAGATTTGTTTAGTCTGATGAGATCCAGTATGGGTCTCCAGTCCCTTGTTTTCTTTGGAATTCAAAAAAATCTTGAGTAAGCCCCAGATCCTATCTGGTCTGCGGGGACTGGTTGGATGACTCTTTTTTTGTAGCAGCTTCTGAACTTCTATGGTTGCTTGTTTCCTGTGACTGGGTGGAATGTCCGGAATCCTTTTCATTAGTGGAGGTGGCATGGAAAAGGGTATAGCATAACCTCTGGATGTGATCTTTTGTACCCACTTGTCTTTTGTTATTTTATCCAGGTGGCTGGGTACAAAGATAAGCGACCCCAAACTGCCTCCAGTTGGGGACAGATGGGCCTCCTTTTAGGTGTGCTGAAAGGGCTTACCAAAGAAATATTCTTGGTCACCCTGGTTTTGCGGACCCCCCTCTGCCATGTAGCCGGTGTCTTCCATTGTTACCTCCTCTTCTACCCCTGTAGGAAAGTTCACCACTTGTGTCTTGAAAGGCTCTCTGGGATTTTCGAAACCACATTTTCCCTCCCTTTTGACCCTTGGGATAGGGTCTAGAAGGTGTGGAAAATGGACTCCATTGGCATGTGCTTACCGTATCTGTCCATTGTATGTGACTCTTTGTTCGGAGGATGGACAGACATGTATGTTTCTGCTAACTCCTTTTTGGTGGTTGCTGCCACCATCATAACGTCTGTGGGTACACCTTTTGTGAGAAATGTCTTGTCTTCTGGGGATGTTATGAATTTATTTGGCCTCCTAGGGACAGGTTCCACTGTCTCTGGAGACTTCCATGCCTTTCGACAAAAAATTCCATGAGATTGTCGAAGGGCGGAGACACCCAAGTGGCGGATGGTCGAGACCCAAAAGTTTTCAGGTAAACGGACTCCTCGTCAGAAGGGGTGGTGGACCTCCAGCCATCTCTCTGCTTAAGAACCTCTAAGATGTCTGCAAAAGAGACATCTTCAGAGGGCAACCGTGGGGACCCTTCCGATTCATTGAGGTCTGTGTCTGATGTGAATGACTCTTCCGGGGAGACTAAATGCTTCCTCTTACATAGTCTCTTCCAGGGTACCTCTTTGGATGGGCATTCTGGAGAGGTTCTGGAAGGGAAGGGTTCACCCTCTGGGGCTTCCTGAGGCTTCAGGTCTCTACTGTGTTGTGGAATTGGCTGTGCAGAAACAGATACCGGTGCCTTAGGGGGAGGAATAGGAGGATCTGACAGAGAGGATGCCCGTGGGAACACAGCTCTCCTCATAGCCATGAAAGCCCCCCTCCTGTGATCTGAGGAAAGCCCCAGCTCTGAGGAACCAGAAGATCCCCCTGGCACCACAGGGGGAGGCTCCGAGACCGAGGTAGGAGCCAAACTCACCCGAGCCAAGGGTCCGAGAGGCAAGTCCGGAACTAATAAAAACTTGACCAGACTGTCCTCCTCGGACCCGACCGGAGAGTGTTTGCTCCTAGACACCTCAGATGGCACTGAGGAAGTCAGAGCAGCTGGAGCCAAAGATGCTGAAGTAGGTCTTGGCCCCGGCAGCTCCAGCTCTATCAGTTCCACACATTCCTGCTCCAAGAGCACAGTTTGGATTGGAGGAGGAACCAACTTAGAAGGGACAGGTCCAGTCAGTTCTAAAGCTGATTGGGTCAGTTCCAACAAAATTTTGGCCAGCACCAACATCCTCAGTAGCTTCTGCACCAGACGATCCATATCATAGTCTGAAAGGCTCCTGGATGAATGAGAGGATGGGGCTGGAGATGCTACAGACGAAGTATTGGTGACTTTAGTGTAGGAGAAACCGGCTCCAATGCAGGTGAGTGGCTCCTAACTTGCAATACCATCAGCCCCAAAACAGATGAAGCCGAGGTGGAAGGTCAAACAAGTTCAACAGACTCTGACACTTTTGATTCTTTTTAGATGGTTGCGATCCATCAGAAGATGCAGAAGATGGTCTTTTATAGTCTTTGTCTGACTTTTGAGAGAGGGAGACTGACTTTTTGGAGGGCTTTGACCCTGCTCTAAAGCTTCTGAAAAAGTAGACTTAAGTAGGCCCTTAAGGATCATCTTATTCTTTCTTTCATGAAGGACTCTTGAGCTGAAAGAGTGGCAAATTGAACAAGACTCCTGTAAATGCAGTGCCCCCAAACAATAAACACAATCAGTGTGTCCATCCGTAATGGAAATTTTTTGAGAACACTTGGGGCACAAACCTGAAGGTTTGGTCGCGTTACGCTGCTTTGACATCCTTAACACAATACAGTACAACACACGTCAAGAAAAAAAGGAAAAAACAGCCCTCTAATTAAAACGGGCTCAATAGCTCTCTAAATAAAATGAGCTATAAGGGGATAACAACAAGGGATTAACACACAAGCAATTCTAACACTCCTTGCTGAAAAAAGAAAATAGCACTCTGCTAAAAGTACAAACTTAATAAAGATATAAAAGGAAAAACAGCCCTCTAATTAAAAATGGGCTCAATATCTCTCTAAGACAACACACATTAGCCTTAACAACAGGCTGACAACAGCCAAAAAATGTTAAACAATTACCAAAAGGTTTCTAATAACTCTAATAACAATTTCTATACTAAGAATATATAAAGCAAAAGCTTTTTGCTAATGTACGAAGTATCCTAAGTAGGAATAGGGGAACTGAGGCCTAACAACTCTTGGCCAAATAATAACTAACAAACATTGTATATTAAGAGAAAGTACTATAAATGCACGTAAAGCAAATATTAAATTATTACTCTAGTAAAGTAGACTGTATAAAGGATTTTTAAAGTAGAAAAAACTATTTCACTTAGCCAGAGCTAGATGAGATACTCGATCCGTTTCAGTGGCAAACGAGATCTGGGGAATGCCCTACAGCATCATGGAATAGGGAGTGAGCCATGAGCTAGTTGAAGACCTTGAGCTTTAGTAAATGGCCGAGTCATAACCGAGGATCGGTTTCGAACCCATCAGTACAGAATAAAGGTGAGATAGGACAACCTTCACATCAATAAATAAAAATGCAGCTGTAGTCAAGCTTGTATTTTTCTCAGCCTTGCTTGCAGTTCTGACAAAATATAAATGTAAGACTGTCATTATTTTGCTTTTGCATCCACCAGCAGGGTGCTCTTTTAATCATCTGCATATGTCAAAGTAGAATAAATCAACGGGAGGAAAGTTTTATGATTGCACAGAGTATGCTGTCTCAGGATAGACTCTTTAGGAATTGTACACACATATGACAATTTAGCATCCATGAGACTCAGAAGGTTATGATGTTAAGGAAAAGAGGGATTCCCCCTGATTCTGTTACCTCCGCTAGGTTGTATTCTGCTGGATTAGGACCTTATTACTCCACTTTGTTGCTAGCAGGATGTGATGATGTGAGTTACTGCCAGCTATGCCAGGAGAAGTAGGGCAGTGAATGTGTAACATATGCCCGCACAGCTTAGCTGGAATTTTGTAAAGAATTATATGTTATTTGTATATCAAACTGATTTGTACAGATGCTTGTGTTAAAAATGTACAAGCAGTGTGCCCTGCTGGAAAAGAAATATATATGCATTATTGTAACTGTTTAACTGTATATGTTTTAACAGAGGATACTGGAAGAGAAGAGTTTATCTGGCTGGCTGCAGTGGTGCAGTGGTTAGTGTTGTCACCTCATAGCAAAAAGGTTCTCTGGTTCTATTCTCAGGTGGATTGCCTTCTATATGGAGTCTGCTTGTCCTCCCTGCAATCAAGTGAGTTTTAAAGACATGCAGGTAGATGCAAAAGTGTGAAGGTGTGTGCAACTCAACACTGTAAAAACTCTATTGCCAATCAATCTGGTGATCTGCCGTCTCGACCCCTAACTGGGAAAAGTCAAAAGACATTGCTTTTTTACTGGAAGAGAATAGGTTAACCTCAATTCCAGCTAACTTTGAAAATAGTAAGAAATTAAATTACTTAATTAAGGCCATAAAGATTGCAGCCAGAGACAAAATGTCTGGGAAAGCAAGCATTAGGAAACCTTCTGTATTGTTTTTGTCATTGAACTAATTGCTACTCTGGAAGGGTAGAAGTTTGAAATTGTTTTATAACTTCCAGAAGCTGCAACATATTTGAGCAAAGTTCTATGCATGTGTATTACTGACACATGCTAAATCCTGGTACTTTCTAGCAAAGGGGGGTTGCATGGGAAGCAGAAGTCAGCTGACCAGATGTATGTGATGTCCTTCTGTAATCCATCACTAAAATAATGTTTAATACTAGGTGAGACTGAAGTCTCAGAGCACTCTGTTTTTGTAACCTAACAAAGGCTCTTTCAGTCACTTCATCTTGCCTTACTGTAGTAAGTAATCAGGGAATAACAATTCTTTACATAGGTCAGGAAAATATAGTGAGGTTAGTTAAGTACTGTTTTTCTGTAACTGTGTGAATCTGTCCACCTATGTTTTTTTTTTAATTTCCTGTGATTATAACTCTGGTGTTTATTGTATATAGATATTTAGTATTTTCATGTTCTTATATTATTTATTATTAAATATATTTAAACTTTTCATTGTGTCTGTTTTTTTAGAGAATATTTTAATCTCTGAAAGTACTTATATCTACTTGGTGACAGCTCTGGCCACTCCTGAAAGCATTACTGCATTGGCCAAATACTACCATTTGTATTAAGATCAATTTCACTCAGTATAATTGGGTACCCTTGCAGGAGCTTTGGAGTAACTGGCTTTGGAGTGTCTGGTGGTGGTGTAACTATCTTATAGTCTAGGTAGAAGGTGGCATATCTAGTAAATCTGTACCAGCCTTTCCCAAGTGTGTGTGTGTGTGTGTGTGTGTGTGTGTGTGTGTGTGTGTGTGTGTGTGTGTGTGTGTGTGTGTGTGTGTGTGTGTGTGCACCCGTGTGCGCAAATTAAATCTCAAACAGTGTGTGTGTGTGTTGGAACAGGAGCACAAAGCTCTGCTTTCACAAAGAGGGTGCTGGAGGACTTGGCTTGGACATATGGCTGAGGACTCAGTACTAAAGCTGTGAAAGTGGGGAGTCTTACTGGGGATCTGGAGAAAGAGAGAGAGAACCAGCCCCAGGACTGAGTGTATTTCCTGTGTGCTCTTTAGGGAAATTGTGCTTGATGCAGAGAGCTGCATCTGGAAATACTGGGTGTATCCATTTTTGTTCCAAGTGAACCTCCCTCTCCAGTGCCAGTGGTGAGGATTCAGGCTCCTTGATTATTGGCCCAGATTGGGGATGTCACACAGGATATCAGGGTGACAGAGGATGATACCATACTAATCACACCCACTCTAGCTGTTAGCCCAGGAAGAGATGGATTTACTTTGTACCCTTAAGACATTTTCTTGTAAGATATGTTTTGTTTCTAAACTGTACCAGTACTACCACTAAGGGATACATCCAAGCCTTCAGCAATACTACACACTCAGGAATACATCAAAGCCACCAGCAGTACTGTACGCTCAGAGATATGTCAAAGCCTGCAGCAGTACTACCATTCAGGAATACATCAAAGCCTTCAGCAGTACTATATGCTCAGGGATTTGTCAAAGCCACCAGCAGTACTACCACTCAGGGATATGTCAAAGCCTCCAGCTGTACTACCATTCCGGAATACTTTAAAGCCTTCAGCAGTACTATATGCTCAGGGATATGTCAAAGCCTCCAGCAGTACTACCACTCAGGGATATGTCAAAGCCTTGAGCAGTACTGCATGCTGGAAGGTTAGCCTATGATATGACAAAGAATGATCCCAGAAGAGCACCCCTCAGCAGGGAAATAACCACTGAGTAATGCCACTAACACAGAATGATATTAGCACAATGTAAGAAAAAGTTCTACTACAAGATGTTTATATACGAGGTAAGCAATAACTAACAATCTTCTTTCTTGTACTGAATTATTAAATAACATACCACAATGTCTGGATAAGTTACTCGCCCTGTAAGCTAAAGCATCTTATTTATTTAGGCTCTCCTAGAAATCTTATGAGAATGGGTTAGTTGCACTGGTTAAGACTGAAATTGGTCCATTGAGATTAGTGCTCTACACCAATAAAAAATTCAAATAAAAAATAAATAAATTTCCAGTGTGCACAGTAAACCAATAATTAGGCGGATTACCAGGGAAATGAAATACCCCCCCCCCCAAAAAAAAAATGTCTTAAGATAGTGATGCTTACTTAGTAAGAAATCAATGATCACATACTGTGCATGTACTGGACTGTCAACTCAAACTTTACATAAAGGATAAAAGATGCTCAGTTTCTACACTTAGTAATGAATACCTTTAATAGCCTCAAATAATGCCTTTTTATTACCTTGAACTTACAAAACTTAGAAATGTAATTGTTTACAGCTCTGCTGATTGACACACCTACTTGTATTTATATATTTTTCTCTTATTATAAATGAATAGTTTGTCAATAATTTAAATCCGTGGTGGTACAACGGTAGTGTTGTTACCTCACAATAAGAGGTTCTCCTGTTCGATTCTCGGCTGGAGTGCCTTCTGTGTGGAGTCTGCATGTCCTGCCTGTGGTCGAGTGGCCTCCGAAAGACATGCGTGAATGGGCGTGCCTTCGCTGAAGGTTGGGTGTCAGGCTGGCAACACGGCACCATAAAAATCAACTGTCAATCATTAGCGGACCAGAGTTCTGCTGTGGCGACCCCTAACTGGGAAAAGCCAAAAATACAAACAACAGTTTGTCAATAATTTGTATCAATCTCTGTCACAACAGTTTCAGTGTGTTATATGGATACCTATGCTATAATATTGTTCATTTGCCTTTGGCCTAAGATGTAGCTGAAACAGTCACTTACGTCTAAACAAAATTTAAATAAACAAGTAAATAAACAAAGAAAACGCCAGCTTCATCACCTTCTTTTACTTAGAAAGGGTAATCAGTTCTGTAATACATTCCACACAACAGTACATTATCCATACGAAGAGTTTCTACTACTACTACTCTTATTATCTGCAAACATGTCTGTGGAATAGGTGCTCTGTATTTATTTCCCTAGGTTAAAATAACTATGTAATGACTTTCACCAGAAGCAAGTTATGAAAAGTTAAGAACAATGAAATTCTGCCATCTGCTGGTCAAAGAACAAATTACTACTTTAAACCCTACATTAAATAAAATGACTTGATGGTAACAAGAAATGTCAAACTGGGCTTTTCATACAATGGGATCATTAGTCAATGCCATAACAGTATAGTTTTCCTTACAGAACTAATGTGTAGTTTCAGCTACAAGGAGTCACATCTTAAGTGGTTACTAGATTAAAAAAAGAATCACTTTAATCAACAGCAGGATATGAATCCATGTTTTATATCTATAATTTTATCATTTTCAGTTATACGGTCAAAAGTGTTGTCAGTATTCACTTAAGGAAGTATTATGTCAAATCAGAGATGGAAACCATAGGAAATAATATAAATTACTCATTTTAGCACCTGACTTGGATCTTATATGAGAATTAAAGATTGGGTAATAATAATAATAGTAATACAGTTGGATGTCAGACTGTGCATTAGATTACATATTACCTCTTTTCATATTTACATCCAGTTTGTTTATGACATTACAAGTTGAAGATGCTCTTTTTTGTTAGCCTTTATTATTGTGGCATGATAAACAATGAATCCTGTGGCATAAACCAAAACAATTCACAGCTCCATCTGTGCTTCTTAGGGCACACTGATGGAAGTCCATTAACTATATAACTATCAAAAGAGTAGAGAGCTGCTTCTTGTACACTGTATAAAAGAAGATTGTCACTATGTTGTCCTTTGCCAGTCATTTGAACAATATGTCTTGACTTCTGCCTTTAGTTCTGGGTTCTCATGTTGTAGCCAGAATTTTATTTTCTGCCACACCTAACTAATAAAAAAACTAAACAAAGAATTCCATCCATGTTTACTGCTGTGCATCAGCAAACAAAACACACACACATGCAAAAAATGCTGAAGCGTACATGTAGATTATAGCTGTTGGTGTCAGCTGTTCAAAGGTCTCCATTTGAGGTGGCTCTCCATTACTGTTAGATAACGTGGTTAGGACAGAATTGCCTCTGATTGGATTGCCACAACCTTAACACTTCATCACATCTTGGACCACCTGGAAAATAAGGACTGTTACATACTCATGCTGTTCATAGCCTTCAGCTCTGCTTTCAATACGGTAATTCCACAACTCAAGGTAAAAAAAAAGTCAAAATTAACTTTATTGTCATCCAGACCATACAGAAGTGCACAGCTGAATGAAATTGCATTTCTCCAAGCTCATGTGCAAACAGAAAAGTACAAAAACCCAGAAACAAATACATAAATACAACAACATTGACAAGAACAGTGACTGAGCCAACAGAAGGCACAGAAGTATCCATCAACCATGCACGATCCAATGGACTACAGCAATCCACTTCATCCACAACTGCCTCCATCACCTTCTCCAAACACCAGCAACATCATAAGTCCTAATCCATTCCACTATGACACCACAGACCAATACAATTAAAAAAAGAAAATCACTTCCTACAGGACATATACTCAAACAGATGCTATGGTAGAGTCTGAAAACTATTAAGCTTACGGACTGTTCAAACTCCTGACAACAAGGAAGTGCTACAGAAGCATTAGATGCAGGACATCCACATTCCATAACAGCTTCTTCTCACACACTGTCAGACTGCTGAATAACAAACCCATAGCCTAACCCGCTGTATGGGAAAAACATTATGTGCAATATGTCATTGTTATTTACTGCATAGCTCACTTTATATGTCTCTATCCGCTCTATGAAAACTGTAAACTGTAAGTTTATGGCATATATTGATGGTGGGTACGTTTTACATATGTGCATCTTCTATTTATTTATAGCACTGTTTTTTATATATCCTTATATTTCTGCTGAGTTTGTTCCTGTTGTTGTTGTATTTGTTTTGTTTCTACTGTAAAAATGTTTTAAATGTCTTACTTTATTTATTTTTAGTATCTTATTTTGATTTTTACTATTTAAAATTTTATTAATTTAATCTATCTTCCTTCTGTAAACTGTCATTCTTATGGTATAAGCCTGAGTATCGAAATAAATTTCATGCAGCAATGCACAGTTTTCCTCTGTGTTGATCTGTATGACAATACAGTTTACTTTGACTTTGATTGTGGTTTTATCCAAAAATGTATTGATTTTTACTTGCAGTTTGTTGACTGTGATAATCCTGCTAGGAATTCCTTATTTTAGGGTAGAAGTGAGACGGCATCTACACTGCCTGGGGATAATTGTGGGTTTCACCAAAAAGGATAATAGAAGAACAAGACATGATGGTGCTGCTGTAGTGATTGCTTATATTTTTGTTACAGAGTGCAATGGTGGAGAATTATCCATGAATGAACTGCTGCTTTTAGATGCTATGACTGATTCTCATGTTGAGAGTACAGAACGCTACTGCAAATCACACAGAAGTGGTAAATGAGCGGGAGTCATGCACCACTGATGAAAATATAGAGAAAAATAATGTAAACTCTACTAATGTTAGTTTCTTTAAGACATTCTGAAAGACACTGATGGGATTATAAGTAGAAGCACCATAGCGCTATCTTCTCAGAACAGATATTTTTCAGAAGACAGCTTCAACCAAAAACTTTTGCACAAGTTATGGTGACAGACAGCAAAACAAAAATGACA
Organism: Protopterus annectens; assembly: GCF_019279795.1. NCBI lineage: Eukaryota > Metazoa > Chordata > Ceratodontiformes > Protopteridae > Protopterus > Protopterus annectens. Next base: position 1,645,414,678 of record NC_056731.1, on the reverse strand, counting down.
CAAAGGACATACATATTGTGATTCAATAATGTTTTCTCTGGGGAACCCAGGGACACTGCAATGAAACCTTTAAGGGTTTCCATGCTATTGTTTACCAGTGGCTGTGCATTCCTAGCCGAGTTATGAAGTTATGTGCGTTTAGAAATTGAAGGAATTCTTATTTTCATTAGTAAGGAATTAAAAAAAAAACAGAAAATGCCATGATGATTACGTTTTTTAATATGATCTGCATTTACATAATAGAAGGAAATTACAGTACAAATGGAAATGTTTTCCCACAACAAGAAATTATTACAGAATTAAACATATGAGCAGCGAAATCAGACTTGGTTAGAATTAAGGTAAACATAGCACTACATGTTGAGAAGTAGAGAAAGGATGGTGAGTGTTTTACTTCTGTCAGAAAGCTGCAACATTTGCATAACCAACATTTTGTACAAAATAGCAGATATTTATTGAGTTGTGGTATGAGCCAAAAATTATTTTATGTTGTAAGACAGAATATTACAGAGTACAGTGCAATGGTATGATTTATACTAATTATATGCATGTAGGACATACATGAGAAAACTGCATTAAAGTTATACAAAATATGGAGGGCGCAGGGTGTTTTGAGATGATTTCCCAAAAAGCAATGACTTGGATGAGAATATTACACTGGATAATGAACAAGAAAGTCAGTTAAGAAGAGGAGATTGTGGAAGTGAAAACCAAGTAAGAAATCAAGAAAGACAGAAGAATAATTCACGAGATAAGAAACAGATAAAATATCTTATTTGTTAGAAAATGAAAGTGTATACAGTATAGCTGAGACAAGTAAATGTGAAGATGTAAAAGCAGTATGAAAAAGACTAAACAAATGGAAAAAAACTTGAGTCTGATTTTAAAACATGAAAGAATTGAACCTGTAAGTCAATAGTATTAAACGTTTAAAAAGTATTAGGATGTAGTAGTACAAATAAAAAGGAAGATGCCATTTGTTTTCTGCAGTATATAAAGAATATTCTAGAAAGAAAAAGAACATTATTTTTTAATGGAGTACTTTGGTCATTAGGCGGAGGAATAAACAGGTGGGTCTGTATTATATCCTCTAGGAGTCAGTTCAGTGAATGGCATTTTACATCAAAATGCCATTCAGTGAACTTGCTGTTGTGGGGGGTTGCCCCCCCCCCACACCCGCAGCTAATTATATATAACAACTCTGAGATCACACTACAGTGAGGAAAGGGCAGATTGTCCGATATTCACTTTACCATGATCTCACTGTGAACAGTTCACTGAGCGTCATTTCGATGTAAACTACTGTTTGCCGAACTGACTCTTCAAAGAATAATATAGACCCTAAACAGGTATTGCTATTTTCTGATGAATAGTCTACCAACACAGGTTAATTTGTAGTGAGTCACTAGGTAGAGGAATCCGCGTGGACATGACAATAAAAGATGAGAAAAAGAGATTGATAACCTGTTGTGCTCTGTTACTTATAGAAAAAAAGAGTTGCGGGAAGACATTAGGTCTCTCTCTGGGTAAAATGTTATGTAATTTTGAGTGGAAATATTAACAACAATTTGTATGGACAGTGACTTATAAAAGAGAAGGTTTACAGACTTACATTTGGGGAACAGCTGGTATAACAGAATAATATGGCCACCTTAAAATGTTTAGGGAATACAGAGTTTGTACAGAGGATTATGATTGGGTTGCCAATCATAATCTGCATAGTATGTGTTTGAAACATGGATGCCAAGAAATTCGCCATGACAGCGAAGCACAAGAAGTGAATCTCAGCATCCATGTCGAGGACACTTAATACAGGATTATGATCGGTGAGAAGATCATAGTTCTTTGTATTGCATAGAGCTTTATCTGCTCCATGTACTATTACTTATAGTGGGAAAAATTGCTAAGTGTTTTGCCAGCTTTAAAAGTCAGAAAACAGTTAGCGAGCTCTGTCAAGAGAGGTAGTGTAAAAAGTACAGTTTTGTACCTACCATAAATGTAGATGTTCGACTGTTCACCCTGCTGCAGTCATCACACTTGGGTTATCCTGCCGTCAGGTGGTCCCGCAGTCGGCCCGAATTCCAAAGTCTTGGTCCGGCGTCGGTTGCTGTTGCTTCTTCCCTGACGTCACTGCGCCAGGGGTATATAAGAGGCATCCGACGCCATTTTCTTCAGTTTTTCTTGCCCCAGATGTCAGGTGCCCCCAAAAGGTAGGCAATATATATATATATATATATATATATATATATATATATATATATATATATATGTACATATGGCTATATAAAAATAAACAAAACCCTTAGGTACAAGCAAATACACCACAGAGGTAGAATAGGATAAAGTGGTAGAGATAAGTTCAGCTAGTTCAGAGGGGATGGAGGAAGGGTAACCTGGACTGCAGCAGGGTGAACACTCGAACATCTACATTTATGGTAGGTACAAAACTGTACTATGTTCATCGTGATACCCTGCTGCAGTCATCACACTTGGGTTGAATCTCAAAGCTAAGGAGGGGAGGTGGAGTCAAACAGGGTTAGGAGAAGCTAGTAGGCCCTGCAAAACTGCAGTGGCAAAACCAGCTCTAGTCTTAGAGTAAAGAGGTAAGTGATAGTGTTTGGTGAAGGTGTGCACTGAACTCCAAGTACAGCTTCCAGAATATCCTTGGTTGGCACTCCCCTGAGAAAGGCTGCTGATGTAGCTGTAGCCCTGTTGGAGTGGGACCTAATGTTAGCAGGTACTGGTTTCCCATGATGTATGTAACAAAAACGTATGCAATGTCCTATCCATTTAGAAATGGTCTGTTTTGAGATAGCTTTTCCTTGTGATCCTGTAGCATAGGCTACAAAGAGCTAGTCAGTTTTTCTGAAAGCCTTAGTTTTATCCAAGTGGTAACGTAATTGCCTGTGAATGTCCAAAGAGTGCAGGAGTCTTTCTCCTTTGTTCTGGGGATTTGGGAAGAAGGTGGGCAAGTGAATGGTTTGGTTTAAGGCCACACTGGATACCAGCTTTGGCATAAAGGAAGGATTAGTTCATAGAGAAACTCTGTCTTGATGAAAAATGAGGAAAGGTTCCACTGCCATTAGTGCCTGTAGTTCTGAGACTCTTCTAGCTGAGGTTATTGCTAGTAGAAGGGCAGTTTTCCATGAAAGAAATGTTAAATCAGTTGAAAAAGCTGGCTCAAAGGGCGGCAGTGTAAGCTTTTCCAGGGCAAAGTTGAGATCCCAAGTAGGTGTTGGAGCTCTCCTTGGTGGTCTTAAGTTCTTAGCCCCTCTGAGGTACTGTCTTAGGAGTGGATGTGAAAATAAAGGAGGATCCATGCTATAATGAGCTGAAATTGCTGAGGCGTGGATCTTAATAGATGAAAAGGAAAGTTCTTTGTGTAACATCTCAGTTAAATATTGCAGAATCTGAGGAATGTTCGGCTCCAGGGGATTTAGGCCTTTAGGCAAAATCTTTTCCATTTGTCTGAATAGGCTTTTCTGGTGCTGGGCCTCCTGGCCTCCAGAATGACATCCATAACAGCTTTGGATAAAGGTGTTGCTTGGTTGTTTAGGTAATTTGCCATGCAGCCAGGTTTAAAGTCTTGAGCTGGCTGTGTAGAATAAGATTGTCTCGCTGGGTGAGCAGGTGAGGAATTTGTGGCAAAATCCATGGTGGGCCCTGGGCCATGTTCCTTAAAATTGGATACCAATGTTGGCGTGGCCAGTCTGGTGCAACGAGAATCATTTGTGGCCTCTCTATCTGACTTTCAGCAGTACCTTTGCTAGAAGAGGCAGTGGAGGGAAGGCATACACTGTTAATGTTTTCCAACTGAATGAGAGGGCGTCCACTTTCCAAGCTAGTGGATGGAAGGTCCTTGTGCAAATTTTTTGAAGTTGGTGGTTGTGGGGGCTTGCAAACAGATCTATGTCTGGGCGTCCCCATTTTTGAGCTATCATTGCAAATACTTGTGGATCTAGTTTCCATTCATGTGGATCCATGATGTTTCTGCTTAGGTCGTCTGCCAATGTGTTTTTCTTTCCTGGCAGGAATTGTGCTTGTAATTGAACCTGGTAAGACAGTGCAGTGTTCCACAAGGTCATTGCTTGCCTGGATAGAGGGTAGGAATGTGTGCCCCCTTGCTTGTTTATGTACCACATAACTGTGGTGTTGTCTGTCCTTATTAGTAGTTGTCCTGGGTGTAGAAGGTCCTTGAAAGTTGTTAGGGCATTCTGCACTGCTAGCATTTCTTTTTGATTGATATGCAGGTGTCTCTGATCCGTAGTCCATTTGCCCTGAATGCACTGTCCTGCCATGTGTGCTCCCCAGCCAAAGTCCGATGCATCCGTTGTCATAGTTTGCCTGGCTGTGGGTAAGGTGAAAGGCTGACCCTTGTTGAGGTGACATGCCTGTGCCCACCATAGAAACTCCTGTTGAAGGCAGGAAATGAGTGGGATCATTGTTTCCAAGCTGTGGCTGTGCTGAATCCATACACTTTTCAGGTACCATTGTAATGTCCTCATATGCAGTTTTGCAAATGGTATTAGTAGTATGCAAGATGCCATGAATCCCAAGGCCTGCAGAATTTTTCTTGCAGGGAGTTGGGTCTTTGTTGCCATTATTTTGAAATATTGAAACAGCTGTCGTTGTTTGTCTGGCATGAGATAAGCCATCTGGGCCGTTGTATTCAAGCTGGGACCCAGGAATATTATGTTTTGTGAGGGCACTAGTTTTGATTTCTTTTTGTTTACTGTGTACCCTAGGCAACTTAGAAGGTGTTTGACAAATGCCAGATGCTGTAAAAGAATGTCCTTGCTTTCTGCTTGAATAAGACAGTCGTCCAGGTATGGGTATATTTGAATTCCTCTTTGTCTGCAGTATGCAATTACTGGTGCCAGGCATTTTGTGAAGACCCTGGGCGCAGTAGATAAGCCAAAGGGCAGTGCAGAGAATTGATAATGCGTTGAACCTGCAATGAAGTGGAGGTATCTTCTGAAATTTTGTCTGATAGGGACATGCAGGTATGCCTCCTTGAGGTCCAAAGTGACTAGCCAAGCATTCTTGCCCAGCATGGGAAGAAGCTGCTGTAGTGTTAGCATCTTGAATTTTGGCACTTGCAGGTAGGTGTTCAGATTTGAAAGATCCAGAATGGGTCTCCATGCTTTGTCCTTTCTTGGAACTAGGAAGAGTCTTGAGTAAAATCCTTGTCCTTGCTCCTGTGTAGGTACCTGTTGAATGGCTCTCATGTTCATGAGGGCTGTAATTTGTTTTTGTGCCTCTGCCCATTGATTTGGTGGCAGGTTTGGCATTCCTTTGATCCTTGGTAAGGTATGAAAGTGGAATCTGTATCCTTGAGAGACAATGTTTAGAACCCATTTGTCTTTTGTGATGATGTGCCAGTTGTCTACAAAAAAATGCTAGTTTTCCTCCCAAGGGTGTTGCCAGGAGAGATTTGCTTGGTAGTTTGAGGATAGAGTCATTGTGTCTGCCTTCTGCTAGCTTGGGGCCTGTCTTCTCCTCCTTTCTGGGTAGCAGAACCCCATTGGTGAGGTTTGTAAGGGCCCTGTGACTGACCTCTGCCCCTAGGGCGTCTGTATTTGCCCCTCTGTGATCTGTCTGAAGCTGGAAAGGACCAATTTTTTGTTGGCCAATTTCTGCTGAAGCGAGGGGGTTGTACCTGCAAGAAATCCTTGACCGTTTGCATAGATTTAGCCTTATCCTCCATTTCCTTTAAAACCTCTTCTGCTTTGACACCAAATAATAGATCTTGTTGTAAAGGTGCATCTAATAATTTTGCTTTAACATGGTCAAGGAGGGTTTGTTCTTTTAACCAAGCATGTCTACGAATGACAGAGCCAGTAACAGCTGCTCTACAGGATGCTTCCAGTGAATCAAATCCGCATTGTAATGTATGCTTGCCCACCTGTTCAGCTGCATGCAATAGATCCTGCATTTCCTTGAATTCAGGCTGTTCTGAATGTGTGCTCATTTTTTGTTTTAACTGAGACATTAGGAATTGTTGACATTTCAACATGTGAAACTGGCAATTTAATGCTCTCATAGCCAGAGTTGCAGAGGTGTATATTTTCTTTCCCCATCTATCTAGGGCTCTGGAATCTCTTTCAGAGGGCACAGGATTTTTAGCCATAGAAGCTTTTGCTCCCTTAGGACCCTGGGATATGGTTTCTGGGTCAGCTGTAGGGCTTTTATAAAGGAATTTGTGTGAGTCAGGAACTCTGTAGTATCTGTCTGGTTTGGCTGGAGCAGGAGGTAGAGAGTCTGGATTTAAACTAGACTCCAAGTAGACATCATCCACAATATCTAAAACAGGAGGGTTAGCAAGAGGTCTGTGCTGGGGTAATAAAAGGAACTCTCGGAGCCTTTTCTTAGAACCTGAGTGATCCTGGCCTTCCCAGTGGAAATGTTCCCTCATGGTATGTAATGTTTCCCCAAAGGAGTAGTCTTCAGGGGGAGATGCTGAGGGAATAGAGTCTTCAGCATCAGAATCCTCATTAAGTGGAAAAGTGTAATCCTGTTCCTCAGAAGAGTCTTAGGAGAGAGAAACCTGGTCAGAGGATGCATAATCCTCCTCTTGTCTTGGTCTTTTATCTGGAGGGGGATGGGAACCCCTGATAAGGGTAATTAAATCTTCAGCCATCTTAAGCATCTGTTTCTTAGGCATGTGGCCTTGACCTGTAGACTGATGAACAGTTTTCTTATGCTTTAAAGGAATTTTAAGCTTAGCATAAGATTTAATGGTGAGTGTAGTCGGTCTGAAGACACCTTCTGCAACCGAAGGTGTTTCCTCTGCACCGGTATCTAATTCTGCTCCGGTGTCAGTAGATGGCTGCATCGGCCTAGTAGACTCTGCTTGGGAGTCGGCAGCTGTCTGGGGTTCCAGCTCTGCGGTCGTCAGGGGCTGCGTAGGTGCCTCACTGAAAACCGGAGAACCGGCGACAGGCCCAGCTGAGGCCTCGGGGTCTGGCTTATTCCTAGGCTGCCTGTCCTTATCCCTGCGTTTTTTATGAATAGCGGTCATCGGCTGCTCCAATGGCATGATATAATTAAATTTCCTACCAAAATAATGCCGTGCGAAGTCAAAACAGCGTTTGATAGTGCGTTTATTAAACCTAGCGCAAAACCGACAACCTGTGACGTTGTGGTCTGGGCCTAGGCAAGGAATACAATAGGAATGGAAGTCCTTATGAGGTATTTGCTTCCCACAAGAAATGCAATTGTTAACTTTTTCTGACATCGGACTGAGGCAAGAAAATGTTCCCCAACGGGGTACTTAGCTTTATTGAAGACTTCGGACTGAAATTCAAAATCGAAAATCTCAGGAGTCGGCCAACCGGCACATGCGAACTACTTTTGCTTCGGGCACCGCACGGCAAGAAAGACAGAAGAAAATGGTGTCGGATGCCTCTTATATACCCCTGGCGCACTGATGTCAGGGAAGAAGCGACAGCAACCGACGCCGGACCAAGACTTTGGAATTCGGGCCAACTGCGGGACCGCCTGATGGCAGGATAACCCAAGTGTGATGACTGCAGCAGGGTAACACGATGAACATCAGTCCATTACATTTACACTCACCTTTGATGCCTCTCAACTGACTAGATTTTTGTAGAACATCCAGATTATTACTTCATATTTTTGGTCTGTTCCGCATAACATCTGAGGTTTTTGGACAAACCACAGAGGACTGAAGTTGCTAAATAATAACATACATTTGAGTTTCAGAGTTTGCCGTCTTCAGATTATGTGGGCGAACATATCCTGTTATTCTAGCAACTTTCTAAATTTTTTACAGGAAGTTAGAGACATTTTAAGGGTATGCACAGCAGACAGAAACAAATGTTTTTTTCTACCACTGTCATTTGCTGGTCAGTAAAGGCAGATTTTACTGTGTTGTACTAGACCTGACCTTAGCAACTTAAGCAGGGGGTGCTTAACAATTACTAAGGTTGGGTCATGCGCCACTTTGGCACTTAACTGATTTGTCTTTTTTCTGAATATCGGAGCTTAATCTCTGTACTGCATGCACTGCAAATGTATTATGAACAATAATGTATCTTGTGTTTACAAACAAAAGAATTAAAGACTAAAGTTGTGAAATATGGTGGAGATGTTTTTCAGATAGTAAATATATAGTAATGGAACTTAGATCTCAGAACTATAAAAAGTAGGTAATGATTGTACACACACACACACACAGACACACACACACACACTGCATATTGCAGTGATTAGTCATGAAAAAGTTTAGCTTTATGTCATAAAAGCATATTTGGGCTATTTGGAATTTAAAAGGTTCTGTGCAAAATGGGAGAAAATAAGAAAATATTGTTACAGAATATAAGTGGAGATATACTAGTATCAAATGGGAGAAATTACTGAGAGAATATAAAATGTTTAAATAACTTAACAGAATTACAAGAGAGATGGAAGACGAGGTTACAAAATGTATTTATTACAAACATACAAAGGCTGGGAAGTTGGCAAAAGAGGAAGGTGCTTCATATTAAAAAGAAAAAGAAACAAGTCCCTCCTTCTGCAATTAAGCAGAAATAATTGTGTATAGATATATGGAGTTTTTTGAAAATAAATTTAGATGTGAGAAGGAGAAAGAGGGAAATGTCATTGAAGAAGACAGGTTTATGGACAGGGCAAATACATATAGTTATCAGGATATGTTGTTATAAGAAAAGAATGCAGTACCTGGAATAAATGGGACAGAGTATAAGACTTCACTAGGGCAACTGTTAAATGTTTTAGTAAATGTTTTTAATAAATGGTATGTAAAAGGTACATGATACTACAGTGAGAGATATGCTGGAGTGGTGAAAGTTCTCTCAAAAGAGAAGAAAACATGAAAAGCTAGAAAACTAAAGGCATGTATCATAATTAAAGAATGATTATAAGATATTTGCAAAAATGTTACAGGTCAGGGTAAAAAGAAAGATAAAACACTGGGTAGAAAAATGGCTGAGAGGGGTTGCAGCTGGAAGGAATATAAGAGAAATTCCATGAACATTTGTTATGGATAATGCAAACTATAAGAGGCCATTATGCATTAGGCAGTTTAGGTGGAAATAAGATGTATGACTAGTTTGCCCATAAAAAGTATTAAAGACCCATTAATTCCTGACTAGGTAACCCAATCAGCCCATTCAATCCACAGTGGAAAGAGTTGGGTGATAGGGAGTGGGCCAACCTGATGTCTAATGGAGTGGCCTACCCACCTTTATGTAACACCCCCTTCTCTATTAGCAGCTCTGTAAGCTGCACTGCATGTTTCCTGCATTAGGGAGCATGCCTCCAAATGCAGACTGCCCTTGATTATGTGCATATGTGCACCGTGGCAGTACACGATCACAGGCTCTAGTTCCATGGGTATAACACCAAGTGTTCTTACTAAGTGCCACCCAGATGTTAAGCCAAACCCATGTCCAATCCCCAGAATGGATGAGCCACTATTGGCTGCTTATTTCCATCCTCCCCCTCCGCCACCTCCATTAGGAGCCAGAGCTGTTACTCAAACTTAGGTAATCTGGGCTATAATAAGGTCTTTATCTGTCCATGCCACCAGAACTGGCTCCATGTAGTAAATCATGGCTCAAACCTGGATTAAAATGATACCCAGTGAGTATAATAAAAATAGATTGAGGAGGAAAACAGGGATGTATGATTCTGGTATGAAGAGAAAGAGAAACTAAGATTATCTTTCTGACTTGGAAAGATACACATTTGAAAAAAAGAAATTTCAGTCTATATTTGCATGTGCAGGTGAGACATTACATTGTATTAGTGACACATGTAATGCTAAGGTAATTATAGAGTTTACAAAACAAAGGCTGTAATGCCTTGGGTTGAGAATTAATATTGAAAATACATGGGATTTGTTGAGAATATCAGATTAGTTGGGACTCATTTTTCAGGTGAATCACTTCTGTTGTTACAAATGAGAGTTGGTAAAGTGGAAACGGAGGTGGAATTATGGCAACAGTTATTGCAGAAAATGACATATAGTTATATTTAGAATGTTTAAAGTTTGCATGGAAAATGCAGGTACATCTGATTAAATGTGTTTTACTCAGTTCAACCGTATATATTTTATTAATGAAAAGTGCCAATTAAAAATATGAGCATTTCTTGAAGATAAATAAAATATGGGAATCATTTTAATCCCTTTATGGAAGAAATATTACACCAGAAAGAGAAAAAATGAGGTCTGCATATTGTATGACCTTCTATTTTTATACATGAATTCATTTTTTTCCAAACTATGTCAAAGCAGTATTCAAATTTATTGGTTATTAGAATTTTGGTATGGATATGAGAAGATGAATGGGTATAAGGGTATGGTATAAAGAACAGTAAACAGAGCATAGAATTTATGGAAGAAAGTATGAAAGAAGTATCCAGTGACAGAAAATGCAAAACAAACGAGAAACTGGCTACATTTTGGAGGAAGAATGACATTCCTTGAAGGCAGAACTGAAACAGCAACTAAAAAGGGAATGTAAAGGTTAGCCCATAGGAAAACCCCAGTGAAATGTCAGATGTACTACAAACATTTGGAAAAAAGTTTTGCAGTTAGAGACAATAATTCATGTGTTTAGTCACTGTCAAATGATTACAGTAAAAAAAGTTTTGCAAGTGTATATATTATGGAAGGTATACATTTAGCATGCATATTTGTACGGTATAACACAAGTAGAGAAGCAAATCAGATACGTGATGAAAATGTGTATTTGGAGAAATGGAATTGTAAATGAAGGTAATTACTGTCATGAGTTCTTTTCCATCTGAGCTATCAGGATCTCAGTATGGTCAGCTGTGTAAAACCTGCAGTTGTTTTTTTTTTCAGTAATGATGCAGATAAGGTGTACATTTATTTCAGTAAATGTAGTATAAAACAGAAAAGTAGAACTCCCTCTCTCTCATGCACATACACACAGACACACTTAATGAACAGAGCTTAGGGCTCTTAAGACAGTTACTTACTGTCAAATGTTGTATTACCCTAACTGGGTTGGAACTATCTGGATATCTAAGTAGCTTTGCTTTGGAGGGTGTTCGCCAGATTCAAAACTTTCACCCAGAAGTAAATGAAGAACCAGTGTGTTGATTTTGATTTTTTTAAATGAGTTGTCCCTTGGTCAGTGTATTCCCAATCTCATTTCCCCAAAGATATCTTTCCCTGACTGTATTTGCCTTGAAGTGAGATAATAGTTTGTACAGCTTATGTTTTCATCATTGCATATTGTTTTTCTTTTCTCTCAGAGCTGTGTATATGGTCTATAGCCAAAGTGTCCTACCTAGTGGTTGGGGGGGGGGGGGGCTTGCTGTCCTGTAAAAAAACTATTGTGTTTTGCTGTTTAGGTTGAGAATGCTAGCTTGTGTTCAGGGGAATGGAGTCAAGCTCTCATATTGGATCTGTTTAAATGTTACATTGACGGACATGCCATTTGTGAGAGACAACATTCAAACTTTATCTGAAAACTTACACAAAGATGTTTAAAATGGATACAGATTTACAAACAACATAGGGCATCATAAATGAGTTATCAAGTTTGGGCCCCATAGGTAAGGCCAAGTAAGAAACTTGGAATCCAACAAGGTGACTTCAATACTTACATTCATTCATGCATGTATTCCAACAGCCATATAAGCGAAGGGGAGCTAGAATTGTCACAGAAGCCTCAGATTGACTAAGATCCTTACTCTAGCATTCCCATCAGACTCGATCATGTGTAGTTTCTGGGGAAATAGTCTAATGCATTAAAACATATACAGGAGTGAAGAAGTCAAGGGTAATACCCCACAATATCTGCTCAACTCCTACAGCAAGAGCTTATGAATATGCTTGTCTCCTTCTCCCTTCTGTTCCATTTATCCAAAGTTCCCTTGAATCCTTTTTTTTGTAATTTTCTTTGTCTGTGTCTCTGTGACATGCCAGTCTAAGGTCCAAGGCTCCATTATCCTTTTAATAAAAAGTATTTCGGGTATGGTTACCTCTCAACTATACAGATTTTCGCAGAATGTCCAGATTTTTGGCCTGTTCCTCTTTTTTCCTGACCAATCACTGGAATGATCTCAGGATTGAAGTCACTAAATAATGACATAACATTTGAGTTTCAGACTTCAAATCCTTCAGAAAATGTATATTAAAACAAAACCTGTTACTCTAGAAATGTTCTAAGTTTATAAGAGCAATATTTAAAATATGTCCCTATTTGTACCCCCATTTTGTCAAGCTTTGCCCAGATTTTTTGCATTAACAGGTTGAGAGGTAGTCTATCCAGGTACTACACATGCCTGTACTATACCGTATAACCTTTCCTCGAAGATCACACTGACTCCTAAAGGTACAGAGCTTTGATATCATGAGTTCTAGTGAATATCAGTACAATGGAAAATGTAATTTCATTCTTCATATAACATCTAACTCTGAAACAGGAAAATAAACTAACAAATATAAAAAGGCCTCCTGCACCCACCAGTCTAAGAGTTATGCCCCATAACCCCTACTTATATTCACATTTCGACAGTTTCAGAGTGGAGAGTTTGTAATATTTTTCACCAACCATGCAAGTAAAAAAATGTAAACAAGGTAAAAGGGTATTCCCTTTCTCCAATGTGGTGTGACGTAGAGATGGGGATTTCTATTTAGGTGAGTTTTGGGGTCCCGATTTCTAGATGTATAAGGCCTGCAGCATTTTTTCATATGCTGTTCCCACTTTTCATCATCTTCCTGATCCTATTTTGTGCATCCTCCACTAGTTTGATGTTTGTTTCTCTAAAAATTCTCCACCATATCCAGAGTACTCCAGCATTAGCCTTAACAGCATAAAGTGCAGTGCAAGGATTGCATTAATTTTTGTTACCTCACTCCCAAGTCACAAAGCTTAACATTCTGTAGACCTTGCTGTCACTCAGATTTCTCCCCAAATTCTTTCGCAAAGCTTGTATGTTACCCTTTGAATGCTTGGCCCTTCCCTAAAACACATAACTTGGTAAAATGTAGTATTAACATAAGAAGAGGATCATTTCTGCAAGCTAATTAGAAAATTCTCAGCCTAATCTCTAACTTGTGGGACAGGAGGATTTCTTAAATATAATAAAATGCACCATTTAACATTTATACTTGTATGAGCATGAACGTGTTTGATGAGTTGCTATTCCTCTTTGATGAGTATGTAGTTTTTATGTTCATTAAAATGCATTATATCACAGCGCCTGCCTTCCAAATACTTTAAGGTAGAAAAAGAATTCTTTAACCAGAGGGTACAAAAACATTTAAGAACTGCATGACTCATTTAAGCCCGACTATCAGAAATAGTGTTCACAGTGGGCTCTGACATTTATTTTAAATTAAGACTATATCCTTTCAGCTTGCCAAATCAAGTGAAACAAAGTATCTTTCAGAGAATGCATTATTTCTAGTGATGATAACATCATCAAGACAAAATCTGAACTTGTGGTATCTAATGCTTTAGGGCCCCTTAGCAAAAGTGCCATCATAATTCTGAACAAAACTGTTATCAGTTAATTATGCATCAACCCAAAATAAAAGAATCACTTTACTGCATACTTAACATGAGATTTTCACAGTGAGTTAAGTACCATTTGTCTCATTTAAAACTTTTTTTTTCTTTTCATTACTGCCGTCTAAGCAAAGTTTACAAGTAGAAAAACAATGTATGCCCAGTTGCTTAGCTAATGCTAACATTAAACAAGGTAGGCAGTATTGCTAACATTAAACAAGGTAGGCAGTACAGTAAGCTATCCCCGTAGGTTGTGAAATTACACTTTACAAGGGGTAAGGCTACCTCTGTGATAAAAGTACAGAGGCATATGTCAAGAATAAAAACTATGTGATGAAATTATCTGCTCAGCAGTACATATATTGTTGCTTTCTTGCTGAATCCTGACTAGAAAAACAATTAATTTAGTGGGCAGTGTTCCAGAAAAGTACATTTTATCAGCACATTTTTGTAATATCCACTTAGCATTTTTCCTATAAATTGTTACCTGCTATAAGAGAGTTTAGGACTTTAAGTTTGGTAGCCATGTAGGTTTACTGATTATGTTCATATTTTGTGATACTAGCTGGAGAAGGAAATATAGATATACAGGACAGAGTTAGTATTTTGTGGATGCAGTGGATTTACTGTTAATTTTGCTGTGGGATTAAATGCTGGTTTGCTTTAGTAAGAGGAGAGTGAACTAGGCTGTTTCTAGGCTACTGATTGCTTTAGAAGCTCTAGGAAGTGTTGTTTTTAATGGTGACTGCTCTCTGCTGAGCTTTTTTCTTCAGTTTCACTCTTGCCGTAAGTACAGCATTTTAAGAGGTGTTGAGCTATGCCCAAGTCATGTGACCCTTTATTTTCTTGGTGGGATCACAGGTTAAGACACTGTTTTGATAACAATTTTATTGCATCTGAAAGTATTGTAGGAAGGCATCTGTACTATAAAACAGGATAACAGACTGGAGGGGTTTAATAATTCTGGATAATGGATTGGTGGAGGGGTTTAATAAAAAAAAAATGGTTTCAATCCATTACAATGCAAATTTCGACATCAATATATGGCATGTGGAAAGCCAAATCACCAGGCTAAGGCATGTTTTTGGCTCTCAGGCCCCCAGAACAGAAACTCCTTCATGCCCCATACCCTCAAGAGGTACACAGGGCAATCTTCCGCTGGGGTGCTCCCAAGGAGTTGGGAAGCACAAGCCATGTCACAAATTAGGATATCACAAGAAATGAAGAAGGATATAGAGGTGTGGTTACATTTCTTACAGATTACACTGGGGTGGCAGTATGGCAGGAGAGTGACATCCAACCTCCACTCAAAGCGTTTACAGATACCGCAGGGGGAATAGGTCTTGAGGGTTATTTTCATGGGCATTGATTCAGCATGGCATGACCAGTTGAGGTTAAGAACAGGGTAGGCACTTCAATTTCAGAGATGAATTTTTTTCCCAGTGGTGTAGGCCTTAGAAATATGGGGAGAACAGATGAAGGACAGGGTGGTTTGGCTTTGTTCTGATACTAGCAGCATACTGCATATAGTGAACAATCAACTAGGTGTAAAGCGGTGTTTGGCAGATTGATGAGGCATTTTACTTTTAAGTGCTTAACACTGAATATGACAGTTAAGGCACAATACATACTAGGCATGGATAACTCATTTGCAGATCCACTTTTTTAAAGTAGCTCTGGTTCAGGTTGCTGGCTCCAAATGCAAATTCAGCCACAAATCGAGCACCAGATCAATTGCATGCCTTATGGGCAAACAAGAATGGTGGCTAATGTGTAATGCCATCAGTGGAAGGAGAAGGGTGTGATATAATAAATGCATACAGCAATTTTTGCAGACTAGACTCTCCAGGGGTTGGGAACCAGCATCACCAATCCCATCTTACCAAATTAGGGCTTATATTTTTGGTTGTTGTGTCTTGTGGCTTTTCCCGGTTAGGGGTCGCCACAGTGGAACTCCGGTCCGCTAATGATTGGCAGTAGATGTTTGCGTGCCAAGTTGCCGGCCCTGACGCACAACCTTCAATGAAGGTACGCCCATTCACGCATGTCTCCACACAGAAGACGCTCTAGCTGAGAATCGAACAGGACGTCTTACTATGAGGCGACAATGCTACCGCAGCACCACCGCCGAGGTAATGAAGGAAAAAGGTTGGAGTCTGGGGCTAACAAGCAGCATATTATCAGCACTGAATTGACTTTCTCAGGCTATAGGGTTAAGGGACATAGTAAATTCATTTTACGTTCAGTCAAAGTTTAAAGGTTGGGGAGGCAAATACCTAAGTTTCGAGATGAGGTACCCCATAGGACCAGCAGTATTAAGGAAACTGTGGTTTGTCATCTTAGAAGTGCGCTCTTCTACATATGAAGTAGCATTATTTAGGACTACCTTTCTGTTAGCCTTTTATGGAGCCTTTAGATGGTTGAAGATCATTCAACCAGCCAGGAAGTAAGATCAGTGGATGGTATTGCCTTTGGTGCATGTACATATGTCAGGGGAGGACACTTGGGTGTATGTGGCTAAATCCAAAATGGATCAGGAATGGATAGGTCAGTGGGTAAGAGTCATTACCTCAAAAGATTTGGAATGGAATTTGGCCACAGTTCTGTTGGAATATTGCAACCAGAGGGGTATGCTAGAAGGTCAGTTCTTTGTCATCAGCAAGGGGACCCTCTTACACAATATCAAGTGAGGGTAGTCTTGCAGGAAGCTGTGAAGTTGTGTGGTTAGACACAGATAGATGCACATTACATTCAGTTTGGATAGGGTGAGCTTCACGTGAACACAAAATGGAGGCATCAAAGGCTGACAAAAGCTATGTGAGGTGTGGACAGCTTTACTCTTCTTTTTGTGTTGCAGCTCACACATCAATGGATCGGAAGTGCATTTGGCTAGTGGGTCATTCATTTATCTGGAGGCTCCATCATTAGGTCCAAGGCAGGTTGGACTCATCCTGCTGAAGGGGGCTCAAGATTTTTGTGAGACTGTGTGGTTTAGGGTGTCAAGCATGCAATGGCACCAGCTTAGGGGAGTGTTGCAGCAAGCAGCCAGAATAGCTAAGTCCCATACAGCTATTGTGCTGCATATTGGGGGGATAATGATATTTACCAGCTTCCAATTAAGGATCAAGTTGGCTTGATTATGCAGGCGGTAAGTTATGCAAATGACTGCTGGCCACAGGCCACAGGCTATTATTTGTTGGTCAGAGGCACTACAGATAATGAAGTGGATGGGGGCTAGGACCATTGAAGAAGAAGAGAGGATGAGGCAAAGAGGCGATAATGCCACGGATAAGTTATTAATGAACTTAAGTGTCCTCACCCTGGTATTCAAGTCAGGTAGCCAGACAGATATCTGTCAGAGGACAGTATACAGGTTTTATATATAGAATTACAAGTAGGTTTAGCATGAAAGGGCTTACACCTAGGGTGATAGGAGATGTGCTTGGCGGAAGTGAGGAATAATCCTCCCTTCTGTGGTGGAAGGCCGGAAAGGTAAGGGAGGCCAAGGTAAGTGGGGTAGAGATCTCTGTAGCTGGACCTCCCACAGAGCCCCACGGGTTTGTTACCAGGGGACTAGCCAGCCTGGCAATGGCTCCTTCACAGATTGTTCATAGGTTCATAGATTAGTACTAGGCTAACTGCCCTTGTGAGCCATTTTAAGCCTAGCCAATTAACCCATGTGAGAATCTAACCCTGCACTTTGTGTCTGTAAGCCAAATATCATAACCATTATGCCAGCCTCCCTCTTAATAGGTTAGTAGATTAGTACTAGGCTAACTGCCCCTGTGAGTCATTTTAAGCCTAGCCAATTAACCCATATGAGAATCAAACCCTGCACTTTGTGTCTGTAAGCCAAATATCTTAATCATTATGTCAACCTCCCTCTTAATAGGTTTGTAGATTAGTACTAGGCTAACTGCTCTTGTGGGTCATTTTAAGCCTTGCAAATTAAGCTATGTGAGGATCAAACCCTGCACTTTAGGTCTGTAAGGCAACTGTCTTAACCATTTTGCCAACCTCCCACAACTCTGGTCTTTGCTTAGTTAGATTTATTCTGCAGGCAGCATCACATCCTGCATTTGTACTTTGCTGGTCAATGCTGCTATCCTAATTATTCAGATGCTACAGTAAACGATGGCTACTTTGTTACTTAGTTTCTCATGCTGCAAAAAAGATTATAGTGACCTCTTGGACTTTATTCTCAGGAGCAGTATAGTCATTTAACAAACCTTTGTGCACAACTATGTAGCGTGCATGTGTAATATGGAAGAAAGGTCTGGTAATCAACTTTCATTTCCTCTTTGCCTAGTAAATTCTGTGGATTGTGGCAGCTGTTCAGTGGTCACTATAGAAGTTGGAGGCAACTCAGCAGCACTTGATGGATGGATATAGCATGCTGTTGTCCTCTGAATTATGCAAATAGGTTCATAGGTTCATAGGTGTTTACTCGGCTAACGACTACAAGGGCCTTTTTAAGCCTAGCCATGCATCTCAAAATCTCTGACAAGTTCTGATACCCTTGATAAGTGTAAGCAGGGCCTTGGGAGATGAAACATTTACAAGCAGGGGCCTGGTAGATGAACCATTTACAGGCTGCCTGTGTCCATTAGAGACATAGCTGCCAAACCAGGGATGGATGTTCTGTTCCACATCCAATTGTCCAGGTTGCACTTGAATTGGGTTAGGTAGGAACTCTGCTTCACATGGATGGGGAGCCTGTTGCAGAGACGGGGTAATCTCTTGGATACATACCTGTCTGTCCAGCAGGTCCTATTTATATCACAGGCAAGGTTTAGGTCTTTAGAATAGGTAATTCTGGTTCTGTTTGTTTTTCCGGATATGCAGAAGGTCCATCAGAGTGGGGTCTGACAATGCCCTGTGTGTCAGGCAAAGATCTCTCCTCAAAAGCCTGTAGAGACAGAATACAGGGATAGAAACTTGAGGCAGTCTGCATAAGACATTTTACTTAAACCCTGTATTCTTTTCGTGAGGAACCTCTGTGGACATTCCAATTGTTGGATATGCCTGGTGCAGTACATACCAAAGGGGGCATTGTACTCGATGGGTCTGATGAATGCCAAATACAGTGGAACAATGACTTCCTTGGACTTGGAAAGCATACCTTTGCTTATAAGTTGTGCGATATAGAAGGATTTCCTCACTACTGTAGACACGTGATGGTCAAATGTTTGTATCATATGCTTAAATGAGTGCATGGACTGAGTTTTGTCTTGAAATGATGTCTTAGTGACAGCATTGGGAAATCAAAAATCATACACTGCAAACAGCAATTAAAAGCTGATCAGCTTATCCTGGCTGTGTACCATTTGCTGATTCTAAGAACAGGTAAGGGATTCAGTTGGCAGAGAAGTTAAGAGACTAGAGCAGGATGAATAAAGGTGGACTGGCAGTTTATTTAAATTACAGAACCAAGAAGATCCTTCAGTCCCTATTAACTTCCTTATTTCCACTTGTTTTCCTGCTGTAGACCATGAAAGCCATGACATTTTTATTGTTTAAATTTCACAGTGTATGAGAATGGAATTTGTCTCAGTCTACATGACACAGACTCGACAGAATAACGTATGTAATTTTGACTGCTAAGTCACAGCCAACAATTTTACATTCTGGTACTGTGTCTTGCTGAGATCAGTAAAGTCCTATAAAACACACTAACAATTAAACACTTTTCCAAAGAAAAATCTCATCCCATCAAAACAGTATGGTGAGAAAAGAGGTGCTTCACTGCCTCCAGAAATGAGCCATTCAGGAATTCGTGTGTGGCCTAAAATGCAAGGCTTTTACTCACAATTCTAGTAGCTAGGAAAACAAATGACCTCAGGCCAAGTCTTAGTTTAAGTGGCCTAAGTCAGTACAAGTCCAGAGAGACCTTTTGCATGATCATCCTGCAAATGATCCTTCTGTGTAGGTCTGTTTGAAGGTGACAGGATGCTTTTCTTCTCATCAAAGTTACTTAGGAGCCAAGCTGTCCATGCCCCCATATAGGGGCCCTTCTTTACCATTTTTAAATGTTGCCATTTGGGCTTACTACAGCCCCGAGTGAGTTCATAAAAAGTAAGTCCTTTCTTTCAGTTAAAAAGATGCTGCAAGGTATCCTATGTCTTCCCATACCTGAATGACTAGTTCCTAACTATACCCACAATGGACATTCTGATAACAATGACAGACTCTCTTATAGATCTGTTCCAGTCATTGGGAATCACTGTGGACATTGCCAAGTCTCAGTCAGAGCACACAATCACATTTACTGAATATACTCTGGACTCTGTCTTGCCAGGGCTTTGTACTTCTGGACAGGATTTCACTCCTCAAGAATGCTGTATCTAATCAATCTTCCAGAACTAATGAGTACTCACTACTCATCTTCTTAAGATGCTGGAACTTAAAGCAGCCACAAACTACATGCTTTGCAATGCTAGGTGTCAGATGAAGTTACTTCACTGGATCCTGTTAGTACAGTGGAGTGAGCTCTTTCAGATGCCATAACTGGGCTGATCAGAATTTCATGGAAATACAAGGAACATTTCACTTAGTGCCTACCAAGAGTCCAACCTTTCTTTGGGGAGAGGGTATGTTCAAGAGCAGACAGTCCAAGGTTTATAGTTATCAAAGGAGGCCAGTGTGCACATACATTTTTAGAGGTGAGGGCAGTCATCCCCACACTGCAGGATTTACAGAGCTCCATTCACTAAGATGAAGTTGCCTGTATGACAGTATTGTTGTGTAATAGTATATTTGATAAGTGTGGAGGGTCCCACTCCTACCTCCATCTGTCTGGAATCCACAAGCATATGGGAACGGCTATATCTGCAAGTCACCTATTGATAGCCAGTCATATCATGGAAGAAGCCAATTCATTAGTAGATTAGCTCAGTTGATGGCTACTTGTACCAATAACTGGTCTCTCAGCCATTTGTAAGGCAACCTGTTGCATCCTCAATCAGTACGAAATGAAACAACTTATTTTCTATTTTTTCCTACTTCAAGAAGGTTCTTCCAAGATGCACTCATTCAGAAACGGCCTCAGTGACTCAACTTTGTTTTCTGTTCAAATTCCCCTGATGCCAGGTTTCTTCAGGAGGTTAATCTGTGCAAAGGGAAAGTAATTCTCATAGCTGTACATTGGCACTGACATGTTTGGTTCCCCTGCTATGCTCTCACCTTCAGAACCATTCTGGCACACACATCTGGCTAGCCCAGACCTTTACTACCTATGACTGATTGTATGGTTTCCCCAATTCCAGTGATGGCCAGTGATACTTCTTATCCATCAAGGGTAGTCCAGTTCTTCACTTCTGCCCAGAGAGAAAATACTAGGAAGATTTATAAAAGCAGATGGACTAATTTTTCTTTCTGGGCAACAGTTAATTGCACCTGTTCTAGCTTTCTTGGGTTGCACATCCAATATATTTAATTCAGGTTTATTCCTCTGTAAGATTTCTTCAGCTGCCATATTTTATTTCCATCTCGGCACTAGTTGTATGACATTAGGTTCTCTATAAGCTTATAAGTCTTTCCAGAATACAGCCTTTCTTCTATGTCCCCTTTTGAAAGACTTTGTTCTGAGGACATCTACCTCATACCAGATTAAATGTGCCTCTCTCTCTGAGCCAGCAACTTTATCTTGTAAAACTTATTATTTCTTTCTGGTCACCATTAGTTCCATCAGAAGGATTTCAGAGATAAAATATTAAATAATATAAAAAATTAGCTGTTCCGAATGTTCGATGTTTTTTTTTTTCGATTGCTAGGGTTCGATATTAGAACACTCAACATTTTGAATGTTCGGTGTTCTAATATAGACCCGTGTTTCCCTATGCATTCCATTTTCACTGTTCTACATAGCTGTGCAACTATGGAGTTAGTACATTTAAGTAAGGAGGTGTGGAGGTGCAGAGGGTGTTTTTAACTGTATCATATTTCATTTTATTTGAATTCGATTAAATGGTCTTTCAATGCAATGGACATTCAGCCCTTATGTTTTTTAACGGAGGGGGGGGGTAAGTAAACACTTCCTAC